>NC_090735.1:155068566-155081066 GCF_036898095.1 Palaemon carinicauda | reverse complement strand
TCCATTCTACACAAGAATGGTGGAAGGTTAAATGTAAAATTCACCTAGAAATTTGACAAGCAATGCCGTATTAAAGAAACACTAACTCACTGGATAATTCCAATAAATAACCTATATATATATATATATATATATATATATGTATATATATATATATATATATATATATACTGTATGTGTGTGTCTGTTTAGATATAAATATATAGTGTATTTATTTGTGTTTGTTATGTACTTATCTGTGTGTGTTAAAATAGTAAAATGTTGCCTAATCGTCATTTTTTATGGTCGATATTTCATAGTTATGGAAACAGAACAATTTATTAAAGGCTACAATCTCGCTAAGAAAACTCGTTAATTTTATATTTTCAAATTATTTGTAGTAAAAAAAAAAAAAACCTTTGAAGAATTGCACACCCTGTACTATTTTACAATGGTAATCTCAAACTTATATCACAAAAAGCTTTAGTAAATATTTCATAATTATTCAACAAAGCCAATAGAACTCTACTTGGAAAATTATGCAAATTAAATCACTTACTATGACTCTCTAGGGAGGCAAAATAAAAAGGTCTTCATTACAATCTTAAAAATTTCTGTTTATGAAATGACTAAAGGGTTATAATTTTCGTAACAAGATTTCCATGAATAATATATGCCTTTCGAATTTGATCTTAAAGAAGTAAGAGTATTTTTCTTAGATCTCAGAGACGAATATTTTATATATATATATATACATACATATATATATATATATATATATATATACATATATATATATATATATATATATACATATATATATATATATATATATATATATATATATATATATATATATATATATATAAGTTAGATTTGTCCCCTACATTCTTCCATACTGAAATGAGTAAATAAATTAGATTAACAATTGATCGGATATATGTACATACTTGAATAAAAAAAAGTTAAATTAATGTAAGTATAAATACGGAAACTTACAAAAAAGCTGAGCAAAAAATGAAATTCATGAAATATAGATAATGATGAATAAACAGATAAAGTATATTTCAAATTAATCAAAAAATAAATTAATGCATAAAAAAGCAAATACATACTCCTCCTAAATCCCTCCATTCATGACCCAGGGTTAAATAAGTCGAGAGGGAAATATCTTCTGGATGTGATGAGGATTTTAGAAGTAGAAAAGAGCATCATGTCGGAAGCTCTCTTTATCGGTCTCCAGAGACTTTGTCCGACAATAAGAGATTCCTAAAACTGGGCTGTTTTCTTTGTTTGTTGACCTGGTCTGTCTAGTAACATGCGTTGATCATAATATTATCAAATGGACGATTAAAACTTTGATTCTATTCGTGGCTACTGTGATCTTTACGTTTTAATAGATCAGTCAACTGCCTTCATTCAGCAGTATTCCATTGCATGCAATGTGCCTGTCTGAAAGGTAATTACATTTTGTTGTTCTGGTGAATATTTCATAACAGAATTGATAACTTCTAGCAATTTATAAATGAAAGCACGTATTGTCTTTTCTATTTAAAAACTGGATATTATAGGGAGCCAATATAACTCTTTTTATTTCTTGAATAATTTAAATGACCTTTCAATATTTCCCCCGAAGGTTTTCAGACTCATAGTCAGAAGAGGCCAAATGCAGTTTTATTTCTCTCTCTCTCTCTCTCTCTCTCTCTCTCTCTCTCTCTCTCTCTCTCAATTCTTAAGAACTTTTCTTTATTTCGTTTTATTAGAAAATATTTTGTTTTTGAGAGCTCATATCCTCCTTCAACTAAAGATGATTTGATATTTATTTTATGCCAAGCAAACTTAACTTAGTTACATTGAACTACAAATAGTCATACAATTTCGCTCGACAAAAATAGTCCTTTAATTCATATGTTTCTATGAAGTTGTACATCAATCACAATAATTTAATCTCACCAACCACCAAAGGTTTTAGAATAAGAAGGGATAAAATCCATCCATATATGAATGAACTTCTGATACCAAATGTAAACATAAAAACATCTCGTTTTAGCAAGTAACATATTTTGTTGTTATAGTTTATCATTTCATGAATAATCCATAGAAGGCAATACTAATGCTAAATATAAACTTTGATACCTCTGTGGCGGGATATACTCAAAAGCAACCCACACACCCTTGATCACTCTAACAGACAATTGTCTCCTCAACACAAACTTTCCCCTTACGGTATCAAAAACTGGACTCTTAGACAAGGGAAAGAAAAACAAAACATAACGTTGAAACTATATTTCTTACAAACTAAAACAATCACTTAATAAAAAAAGCATTCAAATAACAAGAAAATAAAAAAAGTTTCAATCATAAAACCTAAATACTAAGCACAGACAAACAAATCACCATAACCTAAATCTCCAAAACAATATATACTGTAGATACATGTGTGAGCACGGACACCGTCGCCAATACTGAACAGAACCCTCACAAAACCCGACACCGCCACAGTTCACAAACAGTACCAAATACCACTTAAAACTAAAATAACAATCACAGCCAAGTTTGGATATATATACTGTATGTATGATTGTGTGTGGATACCGGCGTCCATACAAGGCCCAACAGACCTTCACGGCCATTGCCACAACTTAGTGGCAAACAGTAGAACCTGAGTCAAACTCTACCGCACACTCAATTCCTATACTGGGGCCAGTTGATTATAGTCATCATCATCATCATAATCGTTATCATCAATAATCAAACGGATACTCCTTCAGATGGGCTGGGTCATTATGGCATCAATATCAAGAGAATCGTTCACAGCAAGCAAATCATAATCATAATCGTAGTCTAGGTCCGCAACAATTGGCCAATAATCACAAGAGATAACCTTCCAAAGGAGGAATTACCGCTTTAGAAATCAATAATCACTTCGACACTGGTATAATAATAATAATCTAGCATTCAAAGCACACAACTCCCTCTAGCTGCAGTCAAATAAAAATAATAATTTGCCCAATACATGCACCACTGTCCTAACCTATCTAAAAACATAAACAAACAATCTCAGTTATACGAACAGTCTTTCTCACAACAAACAATCAATACGCTAACTACCTCTCGCTCTCTGACACACACACATACACACTCTCTCTCTCTCTCTCTCTCTCTCTCTCTCTCTCTCTCTCTCTCTCTCTCTCTCTCTCTCTCTCTCTCTCTCAGGATTTGGCAGCAAACAACAAAAAGTAAATAAAAATAAATGAAAAACAATCCTCCACATTCCTCCCCCATTACTTTGCCAAATCCATCTTACACAACACTTACCTAATTTGTTTTCATAACCTAGTCGCAGTCGGGAACAGGACCTCTGCTTCGAGTAACTGGGCCTTCATATACCTTCTCATTCACTTCTTCCATATCACTATTATTCAATGTCCCATTCCGATTCTCATCTATACCTCTATAATCTAATATATCATGCACTATCCCATCTACCTCACTATCATCTGGCCCTAAAATCTCACTTATTTCCGTCAACAATTCATCCATTTCATCCAAACCGTTTTCTATTTTAATAAAAGATTCATCCATGCTACTTATCGGTCCACTATCTCTCATTCTCACATTTGTCATATTTTCTTTTATATCATCTAAGGAAAAACCACACTCACACTATAGGTATCATTCATACTCAGCCATGATTCATCTGTATTAACACATTTATCTTCCATACTCACCTGTACATTTACACCCTTGTCATGCACATTCAGATTCCCACCTATACCTATAAATTTCCTTTTCACTTTCTCCTCACTTAAAACTTTCAAAAGCCTCTTTTTCCTATATTCAACTAACACTAATTGTTTACGTTCTAGACCTAACTTCTCAAGCATACTAGGTTCATACTTCCTCATTTCCAGCCAGTTATTCATCTTATTCTCATGAACATTAATCCTATTCCTCCTACATACAAAGGGGGACTCACCAAGTTGAACCCTCTGACTACCTAGTTTCCTGAACATCCTAGCTGGCTTAATCCCATCTTCCTACAAACACTAGTTCTGTAGAGAGAGGCCTTTACAATCCGGACTCACCAGTGGTAGTTATTACACCCCCCCTGACCCCCCCCCCCCCCTGACACCCCCCCCCCCCCCCAAGAGGCGGCACGAGCCCCAAATTACACCCCCTTGGACGAAGCTATCAGAGACGAGCGGGTTGACTCGGCAATAGTAGTCACATTTCTGAAGTTGACTTCGGTATAGGAGGTTCTCTTCTTTTCCCTCCCGTTGCTCCCAGTACCCAGAGTAATATCTCAGCCCACTGCTAAAATATGAAGAGGCAAATTCTTACCTTCGTGGAGGAGAATATAGACAGTAACAAAAAACGTCCACAATCAGCTGCACGAAGTGAAATGTCTTCAAATTCTGATATTGTTATAGGGTACTCCAACAAAATCAAACTCTCATGAAAATTATTCAGAAAGAGTAAGGTTTTAAATTGTGTTTACAACGAAACCAGCATATAGAGAGCAGCGGAGTTAGACTCATGTCGCAAATGCAAATGGCTGCCCACATACGTAAGTTTGTTATTGTTTTGAATGGTTTGAGCAGCCATTTCTGAACATAGCGTAAGTAGCTTAAGCAAAGCATGTGCATGATTTCAACATGAAATAATTGAAGAAAACCAACTAAATGCTCCAATTTATATATAACAAACTTATAACTAGGTATACAAAACAAATTGCTTGGCTGTCACATCAAAACCACGCAGCTTAATAGGCAGTAGGCTAGACCACAGGTAAGTTAAGCTATTCGAGTTCAAATTTCTCACTTTAAACCTATCGACACTAGCCTATACCCTGGGGGACGATCTGTAAAGGGTTACATATGAGGCAGGTCTAGATTATGTTAATATTAACGGATATAAACCTAACATATTCACTTAAATAAGGCCCTGAATTAACCAAAGAGGGCTATTTTAGTCGTGAACCCCATTGCTTGACTTCAGCCTTCTAAGTCCGCTGCTGTCCATATTTACTATACCTGTTGAACAAACACTTAAACTAAACTATGGTTAATAAATCACTGATATAAAAACATTCATCTCGGCAGAAGTGGTTCACCTGCTAAGAAGAATGAAGCTCCCCCTCCTACTAAGTGCTCGAGACGATCACTTGAATTACCTGAAAGTGCAAATTTAGACCTCTTTTCCTTTTATAATAATGGAGATAAAGGTGATTATGAGGATTTCAGCCTTCTTACCTTCCATAAACCCATTCCTTCATATACTTCCACCAATTTCAAAGCTGAACCATCTTTTCATAGAGAAGGGAAAATTCAATTGAATAACTCATTAGTAGCATTAACTTTCAGTGAAGGCCAAAGTGATAACCTTGATAATTTTTTTGTAAGTAGTCAAAATAAGGAGTTCTCAGACTTTTTTAAGTCAATCAATACTCCAAAGTTGAATTTCTAGTCTGAAGGTAAGGTATTTGATGACAGCCACAAGAGAAAATTTTTCCATCACATACAAAATATTAAGATGAATATTTCTGCCTTTCAAGGGCATGCAGCACTGGCACACACAGTATACCCCTCCAAAGTAAATGACATTGAGTTCCTGTACAAGATTATTATTGGTCCCCAAAGAAGGAGCAGAGACCTTATACAAAATTTGATAAGGAATTTCAGAAGTAGAGCACTCCCTAGATACCTCAAGGAAGAGATATGAGAGATCATAATCAAAGCAGACATTAAAGAAGGTTGGAATTTAACTGAAGACCAAAAAACAGCCATTAATGCCTGCCTTCGTAAGGGTCCCCTCCTCAGAGGAGGGGCAGCAAACTTCAGGGGTAGGAAATTCAACTTTGGAGGCAGATTTCAGGGAAGTAGGTTCAATTTTCCTCAAAGGTAACCGTAGCTTTAGATTCAAGTCTCAGCCGCTTAAAAGAGGTAATATGCGAGGTGTGTACAGGGTGGGGAGGGGGAGGTCCCAATATGGACAAGCGAATAGTTCAGGAGCCAGAGAAAGGAAAGACAAATAAATTGTTCGCTCTCCTAGAAACTGAGCTATGCTCCGCACCAGTTCGAAGAGTGGTTTGTTTCAGCACCAGTTTTTTTATGCACCAGAGCACAATAAGCTTCCCTCAGCACCAAACCAAGATGTTTGCTCAGCACCAGACCATGAGTTTTTCTCAGCACCAGTTGATAACGAGTTTTACTCGGCAACAGTTGATAATGAGCTTTGCTCAGCACTAGTTAATGATGAGCTTTTCTCTGCACCAGACCACCATGACATTGGACCAAATGCTATAAATAAGGACAGAAGTCAAGAAACCTAGCCTTTGGCCTCAAACCCAATGAATAACTCTTCCAAGAGCCCCCCAGCGAGTAGGATAGTTAAGTCATTACAAATGAATATTGATAGTTGGAGAAAACTTCCTAATGCCTCTTTTGCTTGTAAAATTATCAATGAAGGGGTGAGAATTCCATTCAAAGATAAACTAAAAGCCCAGATATCATTAAAGAGGGTAGGTAAAGATAGATTTTATTCAACTAACGAGAGGAAAATATTGGAAAGAGAATGTGACAGACTGCTAAAACTAAAAGTCATAGAGCAGATCCCTAGAACTTCTTTTACTACTCCAGCCACGTATTTTATAAATTAGAACAAGATGGAACAGTTCGACTAATCTTTAACATGAAGGTGCTTAACACCATGGTAAGAAAACCTTCCTTTACCATGCTCAAGGCCAATACAATATTTCCCTATCTACATCTAAACTCTTGCGCCTGCAAACTAGATTTAAAAGATGCTTATTGGCACATTCCATTACATGCAAGTAACCATAAATTTCTAACCTTCACACCAGATAAAAAGAAGTTCAAATGGACTGTGTTACCCTTTGAACTAAAGACAGCGCCTTATATTTTTTTCAAAGATAATGTACACGGTGATCAAGTATATTAGAACTACATATAACACCTTAATATTCAACTATCTTGAGGACATTCTTACATTGGTAAAAGATTATCTAAAATGTAAAAATCACATTCAGTTAGTCATTAAGATCTTGTCAGACTTAAGATGGAATATCTCTTTTAAAAAATCTACAATGGATCCGGCTCAAAGAATTGAATTTTTAGGAGTGCATTACAATATGATTAAGAAAAGTATGAATTCTATTCAGAAAAACACAGAGAAGTGTATCAAATTGGCCAAAGCTTTCTCCAACTCTTTTGAATCTGACCTTCATTCCTATCACATGTTAATTGGAGCCTTAAATTTTAGTGCTTCCTATACAAGCTTGGGAAGATTCCATCTTGAATATCTCCACAGATACCACAGTTATTTTAATTCAGGGTACAAAATCATTCCAAACTCCTTCAAAAAATACCTAAAGCCATGAGAACATAGACAAATGTACAGAGAGGTTAACATTCCAAAACCACAAATAGATGCAGAACTTTGCACACATGCTTCCAGCCAGGGTTAGGGAGGAGCATTAGTAGTAGCGGGTAAAATACTTTCAATAAATGGAACTTGGACACATGACGAATCCTCCCTTCACATCAATGTAAGAGAGTTATTATCTTGCTTCTATTCTATGGAACACGTCAAATCAAGGTTATACAACAAAGTAGTCTTAATACATGTTGATTCAAAGGTTACTAATTGTTGGCTAAGGAAGCAGGGTAGTATCAGAAAAAACGTTAGCTCATGAACTTGTCAGGAAAATACTAAGTACCATGAAGGATCACAGCATACAGATAAATTTCAGATGGATCAGGGGAGTAAGTAACACCATTGCAGACTCACTTTCCAGAGACCTGGGTTCCATTCACACAGAAACTTGCCTCAGTGACAGTCTATTCTCCTTATCTGCTCTGACTTCAATTTCGCCCCGGAAATAGATCTGTTCTCAAATGGCTTCATTACTAAGTGCAAAAAGTTTTGTTAATTTCTTCCAAACCAAAAAGCCATCAGCAATAATGCACTTACGATTAGCTGGAAGGGATCAACACCTCTTTATGCCATTCCACCAGGATTCTTACTACACAAAATAGCTTTTAAAATCTACAAAGAATGCAATAATAACATGCTTTTCTCTACCATATCGCAGGGACAGAACCATAGATTCTATTAGTGAGGTCAGTCTCGAAGCAGCACAAACTATAAACTCTGAAGATCGAAGACTACCAGATAGTTCTCAAGTATTGTATCTCATCCACAGCAAATCTCCAATCAACTTTGATCGCCTTCAAAATTTAAAGGACCAGCTCCCAAATGTCTTTTCTCCTGAGGTTTGCACCAAAATTGCTACCAGCTTGAGGGACAGATCCATGCACAAGTATAAAAACTATAAAATTTTTAAAAGTTTCATTCACATGGAGTATTGAAGCGACAGCAAATTCCCCCTGCTAGCAATTATTTTATTTTTCATTCAGCTTATAGAAGAGGGACTGTCTTACAATAACCTGAAGAGCTACAGAGCAGCTGTGGGTCCTATCTTGTCAGGATATTTCTCAGGTTACTGTCTTGCAGAAGACAAATATGTCAGAGCAATGATATCAGGGGTTAATAAAAGGAAGCCTAGCAACAGTCACCAGTTCCCTGGCTGGGATCTAGACAAAGTAATCTCGTTTTTCAACACCACAAGAGATGACTCTACCTTACTACTGACACAGAAAACCTTATTTCTAGTAGCCTTAGCTTCCCTTTTAAGAGCAAATCAATTTAACAATCTCTGCATTTCCAGGAGCACCTTCACCCCAGAACACATTGCCATACGGAACCACCCTTCCTTCGTGGCCAAAAACCAAAACAACAACTACACGACAATAGAGAATAGCTTTAGAAAGCTTCCTAACATACCCAAAATATGTTCAGTCAGACAATTGAACTTCTATTTGGAATGCACAAACAAGGTCTGTATGGAAAGAAACATAGACAGGAAAGACCACGTATGGCTAGATGAACACTTCAAGATAATGTCTTTACAAAAATTTAGACAACTTTTTAGGGAGTGCATTTTCAGAGCCGACCCAAATGCAACTAAACAGTCAACTAATTTCCTAAATAGAGATAAACTAAATTGAATAATGCAAGTAAAAGTGTGATAGGGATGATGAAAATCAAAATGGATTAGAATGTTGGAGCCATTTCTTACAAAAAACTAATTTTTCGTCTCTAACTTTAGCTGAAAAAAAGTATATACTATCACAGCGTGGAAGAGATTTTTTTTTATTTCAAATATGTCAGAATTTTTGGATTTCGTTGGAAAAGGTTGACGGCTTTCTTTGTTTTACTATTATATTTATTTTACTATGAACAGTGTAACACTTGACAGTAAAATGTTATAAGATTTATTCTACATTTTTCCAGGTCTATTACTGGATTTCATTCATGAAATATTATGAAAAAGATTAAATTATGCCATTCCGTTTATTTTTGTAGTAAATATGGAGCATTCCATTCATTTTGAACAAAGATGAAACTTAGTTCACGATTGCAAACCTTTCGAAATAGAAAACCTTACGAGAGGAGTTCTCACTGTTATTGTAGAATTTGAGTTATACTCTCCATTAGAACCATAGCCGCCTTTCTCTGATAATTTTTTGTTTTCTAGACACGAATATTTCTTAGTTCGTTATCTGTTTAAAGAGACGCAAGAGTTGATTTAGACCCTTCTTTAATCAACCCTGTCAAATTCAGGATTTATGCTTATAATTGTAATAAACTCATCATCATTACAGATGATTGGTAAGTATGTAACATTCTGCCTTTTTATGATTATTTATCTATAACTCTCTGGATTTTCATTTTTTATAATAAGGTGATAGATAACTTTTAATACTGAATTCGCTCTGCTCCGGGATCACAGACCCATAGAAAACTACGCTTATGATAAGTACTTCAGCCCTACCATTGATTCAAACCTTAGCTGCGGGGAAAATATGGCTAACCCATTCAATTGTAAAGTGAGATAAAAATTAATTCCGACCCTTCTGTATCTAATCGTGTCAATTTCAATTTCCTGATTTGTACTTAGAATCGAAATCAACCAATCAGCACAATTACGATTAATTGGAAAGTAAGTAACACTCAGCCGATTCTTAAAAGTTTTATCACAAACATTAAGGATTTTTATTTCTTTAAAATAACCCACGAATACCCTTTACTACCGAATTCCCTCTCACATGGGATCGTATAACCATAGGGAAATTCTTTTCAAGTAAACTATTTCTGCAAAGACAAGGATTAGGAAGGAGTATCTTTTTAATAGTTTCATGTGCTTTAATTCATTATCCTCTTGTGAAGCCCCTTCCATTTGATTGTTACATGACATATATATATATATATATATATATATATATATATATATATATATATATATATATATATATATATATATATATATATATACATATTTATAAATATATATATATATATATCTATCTATCTATCTATCTATATATATATATATATATATATATATATATATATATATATATATATATATATATATATATATATATATATATATATATATATATATATATATCTATATATATATATATATATATATATATATATATATATATATATATATATATATATATATATATATATATATATATATATATATATATATATATCTTCGATGAAGGCAGCAACAGCCAGTAATGAACACAAATTTCATGGTATGGATAGGGAAAGAGTTGTTCAAATTGTCCTTTTTTATTATTCCCAACGTTTCGTGATTCTTAATCACATTGTCCAGGGCTAAAAATAAAACATATACAAAAGAATTAAGAAACAGTTAAAATTTTACAAATTCATTCAAAACTATAAAAACAGTTGAAATTTAAATGAAAATTAAAAGAAAAAATGAATAAATAAATATATATACATCAGACAAAGTAATGGAACCAACCTCGCAGAAGCGTAGTGAGAAACTGTATGCCAACAAGAGTTAGAAAATAAACCAAAGGAAACTATGACAAATACAACTGAATAGAAGAAGCTTGGGTATTTAACGACGGAACTAGTCGTTTGATCAATATGGACTCAAGAAGAGGTAAGTCATGGTTATTTGACACTTGACCAATGATGGTGAAATCTTTGTTTTCAATATTTTGTTTGCACATTATAGCATGAGTCCGAATATTAGAATGTTCAGGGTTGGATATTCTGCAACCAGTTCGATAGCTAACACATCTAGGGGAATCAATTCTGACCTTTAACAACCTCTTGGTAGATCCTACGTAGGTCCCAGAGTTACACTTTGGGCAATTATATTTATATACCACACCAGAGGACATATAAGGACTCAATCGATCTTTGAAGTGGAAAAACGAGCCAATAGTGAGAGGGTTCTTGGGGATGAGTTTAACTTCCACAGCTGGGAAGTGTTGTTGGATAATTTCAGTAAACTTTTTCTTAAGGATATCCTCATGAAGAAAAGGAAAACTCGCATAAAATTTTAGTTTAGGAACTTTAAATATTTTTGGAGTCTGAGCCAACTTGTCATTCAATAATCTATTAAGAAGTTTAAAAAATATTTTGGTGGGGAAACAGTTTTTCTTAAAATATTCACATAAATAAATAATTTCAATATGGAAAGATTCCCAACTAGAGGTCAAAAGGAATGCTCTGTGGAGAAGAGTAAAAATAGAATTAGTTTTAAAATTATAAAAACAAGAGCTATAAAAGTTTGAACCTAACCCAGTGAACGTCTTTTTTCTAAAAATCGTGGTACTAAAACCTTCTCTATTTCTAGACACCAACACATCTAAAAAGGGGAGTTTGTTATCTTCCTCCTTTTCTACGGTGAATGATATGTTATCATGTTGTGAGTTGGAAAAGTCAAGGAACGATTCAGCGCCGAACTCATCTCTGAATAGAGCAAAGGTATCATCAACATACCTAACATAAAACAAGGGATGATAACTTAAAGGGCAATTTTCCAGCATGGTTTCCTCCAGGGAGCACATGAAAATATTAGCAAAGCTTCTTCTATTCAGTTGTATTTGTCATAGTTTCCTTTGGTTTATTTTCTAACTCTTGTTGGCATACAGTTTCTCACTACGCTTCTGCGAGGTTGGTTCCATTACTTTGTCTGATGTATATATATTTATTTATTCATTTTTTCCTTTTAATTTTCATTTAAATTTCAACTGTTTTTATAGTTTTGAATGAATTTGTAAAATATTAACTGTTTCTTAATTCTTTTGTATATGTTTTATTTTTAGCCCTGGGCAATGTGATTAAGAATCACGAAACGTTGGGAATAATAAAAAAGGACAATTTGAACAACTCTTTCCCTATCCATACCATGAAATTTGTATATATATATATATATATATATATATATATATATATATATATATATATATATATATATATATATATATATATATATATATATATATATATATATATATATATATATATATATATATATATATATATATATATATAACCATAAGCATATGGATATATAAATATATATATATATATATATA
>NC_090735.1:155053566-155066066 GCF_036898095.1 Palaemon carinicauda | reverse complement strand
GTTACTCAGTTGATTGCATCCTGCCTTTGAGTCATAACCTTTCTCTCGGCATTCAAACTGGTGACCCGGGAAGTCGACTCTCTCCTACCGCCTTCCACCCCCCCCCCTTCCCTCGCCTCTTCATCGTTGGTACTATGGCGGACTCTATGGAAGTTGGCGCTACGGCTCCCCCATTGAAACTTTCGTCATTCGCCAGCGGAGAGGCGTTTGCTTAGTTTCAGCGAGCAGAAGTCCAGTTTTGCATCAACGGCATGACTTGCTCAACCACCAAAGCAGACTATGTTCTCGCGGCGATACCCGAGGACACCTTCACAGAAATACCAGACTGGCTTTGTGAACAAGGAGACACCCCAATAGTGTATGACGCCCTCAAAACATACCTTCTGCAGCAAAACTCGCCGTCGCCAGCCGCCCGTATAACAAAGATTTTTAAGCTCTTTGAACAACCGTTGGGGAACAAAGGGCTTCGCTCGCCCTCAGGGAAATAACAAGTATCGCTCCCCTTCAACCTGCCGCTGACGGCTCTCCTCGTGAGGTGAACCTACTTCGTTCCCTTTGGATACGCCGTTTACCCAGACCTATACGCGCTGCCGTACCCGATGTAGATAGTTTACCCATAAAGGACTTGATGACCAAAGCCGACGCCCTTATGGACAGCCACTTCAAGACCTCCATCAACGCCTCCACTCCTGACGAAGGGGATGCCTATTCATCATTAACCGAAGCTGACATGAATGTCGTAGGACATACACGCCTACCCCGTGACGTGCCGAAGCGGCGACAAAGCCACCCACCACCCACCAATCGCTCACGCCCCAACAAACGACTTCTACAGCCACTCACTACATACCATCCGCTGCAGTTTTGCTACTACCACTTCATATTTGGGGCAACCGTGAAGAAATGTGCCGAGGATTGTCAGTGGCCAAAAAAAAAAAAAACGTGTAAATAGGCCACCGCTGGTGGCGGTGGCCTCCCATGTTTCTAATCTTTGCTTTTTATATGATGCGGAACGGGCTTGTGATTTTTGGTAGACACAGGTGCTTGTCGTTGTCTTTTGCTTAGGAAACTCTTCAAGACACGACATAGTCTGTCTACATATGGCGACGTCCGCTTGGTAGCTGCCAACGGATCTGCAATACCTACCTACGGTTACGAGAACCTCACATTATCGTTCAGAAACAGTAAATTCAATTGGAAGTTTCTCGTTGCTGACGTCACAATGCCATTCTTCGGTGCGGATTTCCTCTCTCATTTCCACCTTCCGGTCGATATCGCCCAGCGACGATTGGTCAACGCAGACTCGTACTTGTCGACACCTCTTCAACCCGCCCCCTCTAACCTCGCTCTCCACATCAGCGCACCCACGGATGACTACGCCCACCTCCTCACGTCGTACCCGGAAGTTTTCCGTCCAGAACCTCGCCAAATGCCCACGGTTCCTGCCAAGCACAGTATTTATCACCATATCAAGACGATGGGACCCCCAGTCTTCGCAAAATTCAGACGTCTGGCACCGGAACGATTGGCAGCTGCCAAACAAGCGTTCGCTGAAATGGAGGGAATGGGCCTTTGACAAAAGGCCTCCAGCCCATGGTCGTCATCCTTACACATCGTTCTGAAGAAAGACGGCTCCTTCCCTCCGTGCGAGGATTAGAGGCGCCTGAACAGGCAAACAGAACCGGATCACTACCCCCTCCTAAACATTGCCGACGTGACCTCCTATCTGCACAAAGCAAAGGTTTTCTCAAAGCTCGATCTCCTGAAGGGATATTATAAGGTGCCTATGAACACAGAGGACATCCCAAAGACTGCCATCACCACTTTGTTTGGTACATATGTAATAGTTAGAATAGTAATATTACATGTTTAAAACAAATGACGTAATATGTCATGTTGGTTGGAAGAGCTAACCGTGAGATTTGCTATGGTCAACTCAAATTGTAAGCAGGATGTAAGATGCTGAGTTGCCATTCTTTCTTTGTGTCAACACATTGTCTCTTCGTGTGAAAGTTTGTGACGTCACCGGATGCAGGTGTCTTCCGATTCCGTCACTTAGCCAAATTAAAGCAAGTGTACGATATTTGGGATATCAGTAATTTATTCAGTTCATATCTAAACTTCACCAGAATTGGTCATGTGGACCAACACAGCTTCCTCCAGTGATGGAGATGTTTAACTCAGTTGTTTATTCACAATAAAACTTAAAAACCACTAAGATGTGTTCAATAAACCATTTAAATACATCTGAAAACAACTCATACTCAAATGTGTGCTTAAGACAGTAGCACACCAATAAATGGTGGCAGCGGTGGGATTCAAAGACAGCGATTAAACTCAAAGACAGCGGTTAAACTCTAAGACAGCGATTAAACTCTAAGAATTAGAGAAATATCTTCAAGACTTCAAAATAAATAGCTGTAAAACCAGAGATATATCTTCAAAACTTCAACATAAAAGCTGTAATACCTGATAAAGATCTTCAAGAACTCAAAACTATCTACAAGAATCTACAATTTTGACTAAGTCCAACGGAAATGCTAACACCAACATATGTTAGTATACAAATAGAATCTTCAATCAACATCCTAGGAAACCCAAGGACTGGCGTTCAACTATTGCAAGACATATCCAGGAAGAACTACAAACAACAAGAAACTAGAACGAGACATCGCTAACAAAACATCAAGAGAGAGAGAGAGAGAGACGACGAGTCGACTTCATATAAAGCTAAGTACAGAGATTTTGTATTCATTTCAGTTTGGGCAGTGAAGTGTAGTTATCACAAGTCGTTAGTCAATTATTACTGGGGTGAGTGAATTCCTGAACTTTGTTATAAGAAACTCCGAATTCTCATTTAGAATTTTTCTTTCTTTGTGCTAATTCCTTTTTCTTTCATAAACTCTTGGGGGGAAATGTATTGGGATTAGTAACATTGTTGGGGGAATTTTATTATACATATGCGTTTACGCAGTGGGCGTCTGTACTCATATAGATATTTTGATAGGATTGAAAGGGGTCAAAGAGATAGAAAAAAAAAGAATACAGCAGTCATGGCTCCTCCTGTCAACCCTACCCCTGGACCTAGTGGTGTAGGCCAGGCTAATCCTCCTCCAATTGTGACGCTTGTAAATGCCAGGTCAGCAATCCTTCCTTTTCAAGGCCGTGTCAACGGGTTCTTGCCACAAAATGTGGAGTCATGGATTTCATCCGTTGATGCCCATTTAAATGCCAAACAAATCGTAGATCCTTTTGTACAATTACAAGAAGCTAAAAGTTTTATAGATTTTTCTAAGGGGGATGCGAGTGCGTATTTAAGAGGTGTTTCATTTCAGGAAGCAGTTACTTGGGATGATTTCAAAGTTAGGTTACGCGCGATCTATGGGGGTGAGGAAGCTTTGGATGTAGTGTTAACGTTACGAAATACACTTAATCAAGCTACTATGAATCGGCTTAATGTTGTTGAGAGAGCAGCTCTCATAGCTGATAGGCTTAACGAATATCAGGACATTTTAGGTAATTCCACTTGGGTTACTAACGATAATATCTCCGTGAAAGATTTTTTACGATTAATGTATTTAACTTGCATGACACTTATGTTGCCTGAAGCTTTAGTGCGGTGCTTTGATAAGAAGTTAATGCCTGCAAGTACGGAATTGGATGTCTATAAACAGATAAAGAAACACATGTCCAAGTGTCCAGATCTCGATCCCGTGTTAACTCAAGTTTTTGCTAAGAATGAAACAAAACCACAAACAGTGAACGTAATTAATAATCCAGTAGCGGGAGTGACGTGTTACAACTGCAAACGTCAAGGTCACATAAGCGCAGACTGTAGAACGAAATTTTGTTCAGTTCACAACACAGGATCACATTCTTATAGTCAATGTTACGCGCGTAAGACACAACAATATCCTAGAAATACACAGTCAATTCCACAGTCAGTTCCATATGGAAATAAAAAGAAAAATCCTCATTTTAACAATAAAAAGAAACAACAAAATGTCAATGCCGTTCAGAGTCCGAAACAAACAAACACTTCTTCAAATATCGCTGAGCCTGGGCCGTCAAACCAGACCTCGCAAAGTCAGCCTAATTTTCAGAATGTGCAGAGCAAAGCAAATACCACATAGTTAACTCTAGAGGGGAAGAGAGTGATGTTGGGTCAAGGTCATTTATGTCAACATCAATAGTATTGAATAATCAATTTAATGTTTTATCAGATAATTGTGAGACAATAGATTTTCCTATGAAACACACGGCCGAATTAAGTAAAACAGTGCATGCTCCCGTAGATTTGCAACGTATTCATACAATAATAAGCCAAAATGAGTTACGGCCAACCTTATATGCTGTAAATTTAGAACACAAATCCTTTACGTTATTTTTTGACTCTGGTAGTCCACGTAATATTATGGATTTGAAGACGCATCATTTGTTGTTTTCGAACTTTCCGATTGAAAAATCAGGAATCAGACTTTCAGGTATAGGAAATAATGAATTAAACGTCATAGGCATAACTCATATTCAGTTCAGAGTCGGTAATCGCACGTTTGCCGATACATTTGTTGTTGTGAAAAACATTAATATGTATCCAGCTGTAATTATAGGATACCCATCTATGGGAAATCAAAACATTATCTTAGCTCCTGCAAAGCACGGCGTGTATATCAAAGGGAAATTCTATAAGTCTTCTAATACTTTAAAGTCAGTTTTGGATAAAAAGGAGACGACAAATGTAACCGTAACGTACGTTGAAGAACCAATAACTTGTCTCACTAATAAAGAAATAATATACGCGACCCAGCAGAATTCTCGTTCACCCGTAATATCATCTTGCACGCAATATATCGAACCAAACATACCTTCGAATTTGATAGTGCAAATAAAGAAAACACTACCGGGATCTGAAATATTAATCCTTTCCGATACTTTGAAAACCAACGGATTGTCTGTCACACAAGCTATTTATACAGTAGGCTCACATCAGCAATGTAATATCGAAGTCTGTAATCATTTAAATAACACTTTAGTAATTCACAGAAATCAACATATCTTGGATGTAGAAGTTTATAAACATCGTATTCTTACCGTTGCTGAAATCAATCACTCTCAATCAGTTGCGGATGAATCCCTTTTACGATCTATTAAAAATAAAATCAGTAAGGACATTCAAGACGAAGAAATTCAGCAGAAAATTTTTGAACTTTTAAATAAATATACAGATGTCTTTTCCACTACGGATGGATCCTTAGGAAAAACAGATGTGATCGAGCATCAAATAAGGTTAAAAGACAAACAGAAAATTATATATGTACCCTCGTACAGACTCCCTATGAAATTCCAGAATGAAATAAATGATGAAGTAGGTAAAATGTTAGAGGAAGGAGTCATTAGAAAATCAAATAGCCCTTATAATTTTCCTTTAATAGTTGTACCGAAAAAAGATCGAACATGGCGTATCTGCGTCGACTTTCGTCGTCTAAACGAGGAAACGATCCCTGATCGATTCCCAGTGCCATGTACTGACGATATTTTGTCTTTGTTAGGTCAGAATAAATATTTTACCAGTTTGGACTTACTTAAAGGCTTTCACCAGATATCATTAGAAGAAGATAGTATCCCATACACAGCCTTCAGCACAGCCAGGGGACATTATGAATTTTTACGAATGCCTTTTGGTTTACGTTGTGCTCCTATAACATTTACAAGAATGATTAACATAGTGTTTGGAGACTTGTTAGAGGATATATTGCATGCCTATATGGATGATCTTGTAATCTTTTCCAACACCTTAGAGGAACATCTACGTAAGTTAGAACTAGTACTACAGAGATTAAGACAACATAACTTAAGGGTAAAGATTAGTAAGTGTGAATTTTTCAAAACAGAATTAATATATTTGGGTTTCATGGTGTCAAGCCAAGGTCTTAAAGTAGTCCATGATAAGGTGTCGGCTATACGTAATTTTCCCATACCTACTAATGTCAAGGGAATACAGCAGTTTCTGGGTTGTAGTGGATATTACAGGCGTTTTATACGCAACTATTCAATAATAGCCGCTCCTTTAACTGATCTTACGAAGAAGGGCGTAGATTTCATATGGTCTGAGCAACATCAACAGGCGTTTAATACTTTGAAAGATGAACTGTGTAGTTCTCCTATCTTAAAATTTCCTGACTTCGGTAAGGAATTCTTCATTGCAACAGACGCCTCAGACTTAGGAGTAGGAGGGGTATTGCTTCAGCAATATGATAAACAGTTTTTCCCGATAGCTTTCTATTCTCGAAAATTGAGAACTTCCGAAAGTAAGTATGCAGTAATAGACAAGGAAGGACTAGCTATTGTTAATTCGCTAGTGCATTTTAAGTTCATAATTTACGGTTATCCCGTTAATGTTCTTACTGACCATAAACCACTAACAGAGTTCTTTAAAGGCTTCAATCACAGCCCTAAACGAACTCGGTGGCATTTAATCATTCAAGATTTTGGCGCAAGAATCGGGTATTTACCTGGGAAAGCAAATATCATTGCGGATGCATTATCACGCAACCCTGTGTCATCTTGTACGGAGTCTTTAGCTGAATTAATAGATATATCAACATCCATGCCTATTGTAAAAACAATATCTGAACAAGAAGATTTAGGCTGGAGTGCTGAATTGTTACAGACTGAGCAAAGAAAAGATCAGAAAATAGAAACAATTATAAATGCTTTGAAAGGCAATCATAAAGAAAAAGAATTTATAAAGTATAAGCAGCAGAATTATGTAATCAAAGATAATATTCTGTGTAGGACTGTGACAAGGAAAACCCGCAATACACCACATGTAACTAACGACCAGGTAGTAGTACCAAACTCACTTGTTTCCACTGTCCTGAATTGGTTGCATTCAAATCCATTACATGGACACCCTGGGTTCTCATTAATGTCACAGAAAGCCAAATCATTGTTTTATTGGCATACAATGCTTACAGATATAAAAAGACACATAGCTAATTGTCGCACATGTCAGGAAAACAAAGGGCATACGAAAACACCTGTCAGCTTAGGAGCTTATCCAGTTCCCAATCAACCCTTTGAAAGAATACATTTAGATTTGTTAACAGGATTTTACGAGTCAGACAGAGGAAATAAGCACCTCTTAGTAATTATAGATGCTTTAACTCGATATACAGAACTAATAGCGCTTAAAACTAAAACTGCGATTGAATGCGCTAGGAAGTTTTACGAGTGTTACATTTGTAAACATGGAATTCCACACATGATAATCTCAGACTCGGGTGGTGAATTTAATAATCACTTTCTTACCTCATTGTGTGAATTCCTCAACATAAAGAAGGTTAATACCATGATATATCACCCAGAGTCGAATGGGCTAGTGGAAAGAGCAAATAGGAAGATATTAAATATATTGAGGGTAACACTAGGGGGATCAGACCCCAACTGGGATATTGCAATACCGGCGGCACTGAGTACTCTGAATCATTCATATCATATATCAATTAAAATGTCACCGCATGAAGCATTGTATGGTACCCCAGTTAAAACACCTTTCCATGTATTAACGCCTACAACTAATCTATCAAATCCTTTAAAAGAATGTATAAATGCAAGTATAAGTCGATATGATATCCTTCGAAAGAATTTAGAAGAATCACAAATCATAATGAAAAGGAATCATGATAAAATAGCGAAACCAACTAAAACATATACCGTGGGTGATAACATCTATATTCAAATCAATGTCAGAAAAGGGCTCAACTATAAACTAACACCTAAGTTTGAAGGCCCATTTAACATTTTGGAAACATTAACGGCCAATAGGTTTAGAATTCAAAACGTAGCCCAACCCACGGATGAAAGAATAGTACCATTGTCTCACATAAGAAATTAAAAAGAAGTAAGGAAAAATTTTAATTTTTGTGACTAAAAGTTTTCTTTTTAATACAGGAGTAATTACATATATTTTTTCTCGTTACAGGTTTCCAAGATGAATTTTTTGTTGTTGGGAGTGATATTGTTCGCTCAGACATTTTTTTCGTATGGGATGAGTTCTAAGACTAAGAATATATATTTTAAATATGGAAATATAGTTGAAAGACAAGAAGACATTTTTATTACATCAACCAACGTAATTGTCGAAGTGCATATGCAAGCAATTTTTCTTCAAGAGAATGATGTCACTAGCTTAAGAACCGCCATTTATAGGTTTTCTGCATCATTGGATGAGTTGCATAGGAGACATTTTCATTTGACTACTAAGAGTTTGCTTGGATCAACATTAAAAGTTGCAGAGATGCTATCTGATGACTTGAAAAATAAGACTGGAGAGACAGGATCTTTGGCTTATGACCTTTTGATGTGGACTGTAGGACACGAACAAAAAGAAAGACGGAATCCGTTCATTTATGCTGCATTAAGCATCTTTGGGTCTGTTGCAAGTTTAGGTTTAGGACTTTCCAATCGTCTTAAAATTAGTAATCAAAATAAGAAAATTGAGTTCTTGACTCATAAAGATGAATTGATTATGTCAGAACTAAGAGATCAGTTAGCTTCAATCAATAAAATTATGGATTTGTTAAATGAACATTCAGATAATATCGTTCAAATTATGGAAGTACAGGATTTGTTAGCAACATTAACGTATTATGATTCAAAGATAGATCACATACATAACAGAATTGCACATTTCATTGAGAAATCCAAGGATTATGTAGAAGCTATCACGTTAGCAACTAAAGGTGTATTGTCGCCCCATTTGTTGCCTATACGTTACTTAAAATTAGTTCTGGAGAACACTAGGGATAAACTAGGCTATGTTCCTTTGTTAGACGAACATAAGTTAGAATTTTATTACAGCCTAATTACAGTAAACGTAGATAATAACAAGATTAGGATTACGATTCCCTTTGATTCTTCTGATGCCTGGCAATCTTACAGGATATCACCATTTCCGACTTTCATGACGAATCACTCAAATCCAGTAATATCCAGTTTGACAGGACACGTATTGATTTCCCCATACAAGGAAACATATACGGTCATTAAAGACTTAAATCAATTAACTCACTGTTCAGACGCAATGGATAGAAAAATATGTACAGCTGACTCATTTGAATTCCGTAAAAACTTGATGGATTCATGCGAGTTAGGTATAGTGCTAGACGGTGCTCTCTCCCATACAAGTGAAAATTGTCTGGATAGGCTTTATCCCTTTGACAATAAAGAATTCAATTGCAGACTAAATAATGGCTCGTGGATACGATACGACAAGGACGGCTTCAATGTATCATGCCCTGACGGATCCACATCCTTCAACAACATCTTCGTCGCAGCAGATGGCTGTATCGGGACTTCCCCGAATTCCATGGTGACTGGCCTACGGACAATCATCAGAGAACGAGCTTACTTCGCGAACTTCACGTGGACCTCTACAATGCCCGCACTTCCTCTCCCCTATAAAGGAAGTGTGGCAAAACGCTTAATGAAACTTACCGAAAAGGACCACCTGTCGCCGACTTACAAAGAGATTCTTCACCCTATATTACTAGCTGGTTTTTGTGTAACGGTGTTAATTTTTATCGCCGTGAACATCCTTGTTTGGCGTTGGTTACGGCACAGCAAGCAGCTACAAAGGAACGAGTTGAATAGCCCTGACAATACCCCCTACCTGATCCAATTCAAAGCTGTATGAGTGGCCACCTCATTCGCTAAGGGAGTAATTTGTCAGGATGATGTTTGTATGAAAAGCTGATTAGTACGCTAGTAATATGTAATTAAAGAAATTCTCTACATTTGCATTGTTAAAAATACATTTAAAATAACATTTAAAAAAATAAATAAAATAAAAAAGGATATAAATCATTTTTTTCTCTCGGCATCTAATAAAAATATATAAGCCGGAATGTTAAAAAAGAAAAGAGAAAAAAAAAAAAAAAAAAAATATAAGATATATAACAGAATCTATGGGCATCTAATAAAATGTATCAGCCCTATATATAAATATATATATATATATATATATATATATATATATATATATATATATATATATATATATATATATATATATATATATATATATATATATATATATATATATATATATATATATATATATGTACGAAACCGTGGTACGTGTACGTACCAGGAATTTGTATTTGTGCACTAAAAATTGAGTATCTTGTTTCTGACAAAGGTAACAATTATTCTTTATCAAGTTACCGAATCATTTGTAAGTCAGAATTTGTTTTGTTTTTTGGTACCATGTAATCATTTGCTAGCAATGTACCATATATATGATCTTGGTTTTATCATGCATTTTTCTTTTTGCTTTGGTAATATCTTTTTTGTATGCATTATTGTTATTATTTTTTATGTGCCTATTTGGACATTCGTCCTCAGTTGGATATAGCTAGTTTTGAACAAAGAATGATACGTATGTCCAGTCACACCTAATAACCATGTTTCGGCTTGTTGTTAAATTTTTGTAAAAAAAAAAAATTGAGATAGCTGGCCGAGCTTATGTAATAGTTAGAATAGTAATATTACATGTTTAAAACAAATGACGTAATATGTCATGTTGGTTGGAAGAGCTAACCGTGAGATTTGCTATGATCAACTCAAATTGTAAGCAGGATGTAAGATGCTGAGTTGCCATTCTTTCTTAGTGTCAACACATTGTCTCTTCGTGTGAAAGTTTGTGACGTCACCGGATGCAGGTGTCTTCCGATTCCGTCACTTAGCCAAATTAAAGCAAGTGTACGATATTTGGGATATCAGTAATTTATTCAGTTCATATCTAAACTTCACCAGAATTGGTCATGTGGACCAACACAGCTTCCTCCAGTGATGGAGATGTTTAACTCAGTTGTTTATTCACAATAAAACTTAAAAACCACTAAGATGTGTTCAATAAACCATTTAAATACATCTGAAAACAACTCATACTCAAATGTGTGCTTAAGACAGTAGCACACCAATACATACACCTTCAATTACTCCTGTTTTGGCCTTCGTAATGCTGGGGCCACGTTTCAACATCTCATGGATGGCATCTTAAGGGACCTCCCTTTCTGTGTATGTTATGTGGATGACATACTTGTGTTTTCCTCCTCAAAAGAGCAATACCTCCGCCACCTGCGCATCTTGCACGACCGCCTGCAAAAAAACAGCCTTGTAGTCCGGTACGACAAGTGTACCTTTGGAGCCAATGAAATGTCGTTCTTAGGGCACCGCATCACTCCTGAAGGAGTCCCTCCCCTCCCTGAGTAGGTAGCAGTCATTCAGAACTTCCCTGTGCCCTAGACCGTCAAAGCTCTGCAGGAGTTTTGGGCATGATCAACTATTAGCACTGTTTTCTGCCAGCCATTGCCGCCACTCTTGCTCCCCTCTACGCCTCCCTCAATGGTAAGCCAAAGGACCTGAAGTGGGGTCCCCTTCAAGAAGCAGCCTTCTGCAATGCAAAGAAGGAAGGCCCTATCAACTGCTGCGGCTCTCACTTTTCCTATCCCACATGCCTCTCTCGTTCTCTCCACCGATGCCAGCGACGTCGCTATTGGTGCAGTACTCGAGCAGGTGGTCAACGGCTAGCCCCGCCCATTGTCCTTCTTCAGCAGAAAACTGTCCGAGGCAGAATCGGGCTATTCTACCTTCGATTGAGAATTGCTGGCGGTACACTTGGCTGTCCGTCACTCTCGTCATTTCTTTAAAGGTACGCCCTTCGTCGTTCGCACACACCATATGCCTCTGGTACACGCCTTTACTCGACAGTCTGATGCCTGGTCAGCCCGGCAATGCCAACATCTCTTCACCGTGGCTAAATACAATTGCACCCTTTCAACTTTGATTGGATTACAACGCCCTGGCTGAAGCTCAATGACAAGATCCAGAATATCTAGCATGTACGACATCCTGCACGTTCCTCCGTTGGGAAGACTTCCCTCTCGACGACTCCAACTGGCAGACCATGACCTTGGATTCCTGCTCCCATGCACCGACAGGTGTTTGATTTCATTCATGGCCTTTCACATCACTCGTGCCGTTCTACTGCACAGCTTCTGAAGGCAAAGTTCATTTGGCACTTCATTCCAAGGATGCTAAGGATTGCGTCCGCGCCTGTACTTCTTGCAAAACTTCCAAAGTACATCGACACACGGATTCAGGAGTGGGCACCTTTCCTTAACCTCAGTGTCGTTCCGCACACATTCACGTCGACGTTGTAGGCCCCCTACCCACATCACAAGGATATCCTTACCTGTTTATCGTCATCCACCGCTCCACTCGTTGGCCTGAAGCCATTCCCTTGCAAACTGCAACGTCCGCCTCATGTACATCTGCATTACTCTGTGGATGGATTGCAGAATTTGGTATCCCTAAGCATATTACTTCTGACAGGGGAACCACTTTCACCTCTCAATTGTGGATATCATTAGCGAATCTTCTAGGCATCACCCTACATCAGACAACGGCCTACAACCCCGCTGCCAATGGAATGG
>NC_090735.1:155026946-155048066 GCF_036898095.1 Palaemon carinicauda | reverse complement strand
ATTTATAATTGAAAGATAGGCGATGAAAAAGTCTATTGATCGGTCAACATGATTTTTCTCTATCTTTTCAATAAATTATGAAAATCAAGATTTTTTGTTGTCATAGAATTCTTTTTCAACAGCGAAGGTTATCAAAAATATAATAATTATAAGCTCTGTATCCCTTCGATCAATAACTCCTAAAATCATATTGTAGCATAAACCGATTTATGTAATTAAATGCTGTGTATGAAAAAGAAATACATGAATATGAGAAAATACCCCGGGGTACGCTCCATTGATAGACAGCTCCTTCCAAAACAGTTGTTTTCGTGTTTATATGTGATGTTATATTTTCACACAATTGTTTACTGCGAATATCACTTTCCTAGATTACAAGTTTAGGACCGTAAGTTTTATCACATATCCTAACAAGGTAACAGCCCACTTTCAAGTTTATTTTATTACCACTCTTCTACGTTTGTTATGACAATTTTACTCATTTGCATTTTTTATTCACCAGGCAAATTCCTACCACCATGTCAGTTTAATACTTTTCATTCCATACTTATAAGATCCATGTATTGTAAATTAGCATTGTAGTGGTTTGCGGACTGTGGCCAGAGCTAGCACCCGAACTGCCTAGTGTCCGAATGCCGACCACAACCCGACGTTCACTACACAAAAAATGTACAACAGTGAAATACCCAAAAACCTGAGTAACAGTTCAACAGACCGGAGTACTGGGCACCACCCCTTGATTTATACTGGGCAAGGGGACCCAGCTAGAACCTTACTTACGCGTTTGCTTCTCCTCCCTTTTGCTTGCTGATCATAAGTACAAGTATAAGAACATTAGGTGAAAGGGATTATTATAAGTTATTTGAAAGATTAAAAAAACAGTGGCTGAGTAGGGGAACTCAGTGGTTTAAGGAACTGGAATGAGATGCTGTATTATAAAAAACAAGATTTTTTTTTTTTAACCAAAACTGTTAGGATTACAATTACATTGACCCATCAATCCAAATAGAAAATTAAAGGCAAAATTAGCATCCCTTTACATCAAGCTTCAGCCACAGGATAACAATGATAAACAAACAGGAAATTACACAATCAAGATCTCCACTGGGGGGACACTCATAAGTGTTCCTATTCAATACAAGAGTAAAACAGAAACACTCCTAACCGTGTATCTATTTGGGCAAGTACCAGTATGCCATTTCCATAGTTCCAGTTTACTATTAATGTTTATGACACTTAAAACTTTGTGGTCTTCCGCAAAAAGACGGTTTTAGGCCCCTTTACGTTCACATGGTCCTGGGGCAAATATTTAAAAAAACTGTCCATCACTAAGTTCCAGTATGGAATCACCTTTTGTGATCTGGTGATGTGGAGTAACAATATCTTGATCCTTGTTGAAATCTTGGATTCGCAAGGTTTTCAACTGTCGAAGCTCTTTTTTCAACTGAATTGAATATACTGGAGAAGGGCCGTGCCTGATGCCAAAACTTGTCTAATGACAACATCTTCTAGCTGAGCATTGAAAATTGAGTTCATATCTTCACCTTCTCCCGTTTCACTCATTTTGAGTAATGCATCATTTATTTCTATCAAACGAGATAATCCCATTTTGCGATACTGTACATTCAATTCCAGGGATGGATTTACTCACTTTTCTATACACTGTTCATTCAGTAGGGTAAAGGAAGTTTATACTAAGCTGATTAACCCTATTCAGTTGTAGGAATCATTCAGTACCCTTCAAATCATATTTTTTGTGCCACGTCTTAAGTCAACTTCTAGTTGCCTCTCTAAAGAAAAAAAAAACCTACAGAGAGTAGGGCCTGCTGCAAAAACAAATGTGATTAGACAACTGGTAGGACCACAAAATATTACAATACCCCTTAAAACTATAAATAATGCTTCTATTGATGACTTTCTGTTATAAAAATAAAGGAATTTGTTGCTGGCAAAATATGTAAACCTATTTAAGAAAAATTGAATCTTCAACAGTAAATATAAGGGAAATCATTATAGTACAGTACTGGGGCAGAATATCAGACATTATGACAAAAAGTAATTGATAATGAGAGTTACTTTAAAACATTTTTAACCCAAGCTCGTTATATGTGGAAATGGTTTGTATTTTCCCCAACTATTACTAATTTTTTTCACATTCCCCCCCTCTAGATTTTTTGGTCCACTCAACAATGTCTTACGACTAGCAACAACGCCCTACACCAACTTCATATATTCAAATGAAAATAAAAATTACCTTGCAGAAAATATACTCAGAAAAAAATGTAGGATGATCAACTAAAGATTTAATTCATCATCCCTTCCTTCAGTTACATATCCAATATATCAATTTACATTGGGTACAATAGATTTTTCCCATAACAAAAAGCAATAGGAATAGACAAACTATCAGACAATATGGAAACACCATACTGAAAAACAAAAAATTTGATTACCGTCTATTCCTCCCAACAATGCTTCAATAATATACAATATAACAATTTCCATTATATTCAGGAAACATCAGTATTACAGGTATACATTCAGGATCAGTCAAAAAATTACATTTGTTGTAGTCCAAAATCAATTTAAAAACATACAAAACTCATTGATTTTTGACTACAGGTATTACATGATAAAAGCAATTTATTGAATCTATTATAATTGTCACGGTCAAGGTCAATTTACAGTACAGCAATAATGCAACAGTTAGAGAAACCGTGACTAAATAAATATTTCCTCACACCACGTGTCCCTTTCTCAGCCTTTCAAATACCCAAATGTGGGAATTAAAATATGACTAATAAAAACAAAAAAGGGTAATTACTATCAAAACTTTCTTTAAAAAACTGTTCGAAGATTATTTCAGTGGGAGAATTATAGATCTTCTTCTAAGTCTCAAAATTCTGTCTCGGGACATGCGCCGGGATTCAGCAATCTGCTGGCGAGCCATATTCATTTCTCGCAGCACAGGAGACAGGCTAAGCCGGTGACTCTCCAGATACAGGCTGGGTGTGTTTAATCGGTCGATAACCTCGCATAACAGTTGGTATCTGCGGGTGATCGACATACTTTGAGGTAAACCAGAGGCAGAATCCGTAGACTCAGAAGAGGACAATAAAAATTCCGAAAAATCAGGTGATTACTCGGGGCAACGTTGTGTTTCGGGCGACCCAAACAGTGTTGTAACGTTCAGGTTAGATATACGTGACTGGGCCACTTCAGCCTCGAGCTCTGACCGGTATTTTAATCCACCGTCAGAATGTAGGAAAGGGTTTGTATTCTGAGGGGACTCAGGAATGGAGGATGGTTCCCTCTCCATAATATTCATCTGGTCAGTGAGACGAGGTTTCCACTCCAGGACTCGAGACTGAACTAAAGGTAGGTCAAGAACAGGACCTTTTGACCTAGTCCATGGGGGACTAAATCCACTAAAGGTGGGATCTTCAGGCGACAGTCGGTCGTCACAATCGGGTGGCAAAAAGCCGAAAAAGTCATTATCAGGATAAATAGACACTGCCGATTCAGAAACAGGGCTTTCTAAAGTAGCAGGTCTTGACCAATCTGGACTGGAACTCTTGTAACCAACAGAAGATAGTTCCAATAATGGAATACTGGAAACTTCCCAGAATTCCCAACTCCCCGGAGGATGAACGATACCTTCCTCTTGGAAAGAAGAAGCTAAGAACTGGGGCGTTGGCAATTCAGGAACAGGACAGTGAACCACTGACTCGGGAGATAGAATAGGGGTTTTACACATTTCAGTGGGGCTGTTCTCTCACAGTTGGAGGACCAAATGATCTCTAAAAAATTCAGGCTTTAACACAGGAGTCTCATCAGAATTTTCCGGAGGATATAACCAAGCATCCAGTGCTTTCTTTCTCTCGTAAGTCCTAGCTGGCTTAAGAATAGGCTTAGGCTGAGTAATAGCTCTAGTAGGATTGTGACTTTTCCTCTGTCATCGGGACTTGATACAATCTCGAGACAGAATGTAGGACGCCACTACTGCAGCCACCCCATAGGAGTCGCCATTACTACTAGAACTTGAACTCTCAGAGACTTCAGAAGAAACAGGACTGTCATCCATGAGTTCTGGACTATTCAGAGTCTCTGTTACAGGATCAGGACCCTTCGGATACCAGAGAAAGTGCCTCCTAAGATAAACTGGAGGTTCAAACCAGGCCTTTAAGTGGATATGGTGAGCTCTTACCAGTTCACCATCAGGCAGTCTCTGCAGCTCATAGGTGACCTTATTCTCGTGTACCTTAGTAACACGGAATACCCCCTCAAACGTAGGGATGAGCTTGTTCGTCAGAAGGTGTCCCAACAGGTGCACCTTCTTAAGCACCAGAGAACCCTCTTTAAAAGGTTTTTACCGAGGATGTCCTTCAGCCCATGGGTCTCTCGTTTCTGCTGATAGCAACGGGATACTATCAACATCGTGAGCACCCTTCAGTATGATCTCAGCTGGAGTACAGCCAATCTCAGTGTGGTGGGAATAGTTGTAGCTGAGAACTGCTCGGGATAAGAACTGGTCCCATTTCCGAGATTCCCCAGAAATCACCCTCAGTAACTCACCAATGGTACGATTCATTCGCTCCACTGCACCGTTAATAGAGGGTTTTTACGGAGTTGTTTTCACATGTACAACATTATACCGCTCCAACAACTCAGTAAATTCCTGGGAAATAAACTCAGGGCCATTATCAGTCAATATCCTGTCTGGAACACAAGGAATAACAGGAAAAACTCGGTCTTCAAGCGCCTGGCATATCGTCCTGTTCTTCTTATTCCTTATGGGTACTGCCGTCACCCACTTGGAATAATGGTTGACTACCATCAGGCACCCAATAAAACCAGTACTGGTTGTTGGGAAACTCACAAGATCCATAGCAACCAATTCAAAGGGAGAAGAGGTCACTATTTTCAAGGTCGGAGGGGCAACCACCTCCTTTGAGACCTTACAAGTCTGACATTCCCAACACGTCCGGCACATATCTCTGATTACATTAATCAAAGATCTGTGCCAGACGAGTCGACAGTGCAATGCAATAATTTTTCCGATCCCCCAATAAGCATTCTGGAGGTGTGTTTCGGCAACTAGGTCAATCAGGACATTGAAGGTTACTACTGGGACTACTGAGCCGTCTGGGTTCCGCTTCACTAGCAAACCCTGGTGAACTTCCAGGTTCGACCAACATCTCCTATAGGGTAGACAGGAGCGTGGAACTCGAGATGCAGTAACCCCAGAGTAGATCATCTTAATGACAGATTGAATCTGTCGATGATCTCCTTGGATCTTGGACACCTGACTGAAGGACAGAAGAGCATTTCTGGAGAACACTCCCTGATCAGATTTAGGATCAGTTGCCTTCATAACAGTGGTCTCGGTATGCAGGGAGGAGACTGAGAGTACCTTGGGAGACAACTGAAGAACATTATTGTGGTCATACACCAACTGTTCTCGGGGTGAATCCAGTATCAGGTAGGCTGCATCCAGTATATTCCTACCAAGAACAAAACAAAAGTTAATGTCTTTGGCAGCTACCACCGCATAGTTAAACAGCGGTAGCCTCCACCCAGAAGGACACTTCACCTCTAACTGGACGTAGCCTAGAATGCTGGTGCAGGAACCAGTCAACCCCTCTAGCTGTTCTCCTGACAGTACCTGGTACTCTATGCCAAGTTGGCTCAGTACAGACTCACTTACTAGACAAAACTGTGCTCCTGTATCAACAAGAGCACAAAATAAGGTTTCCTGCATCATTACTATCCCTACTGCCGTGTGTTGAGACACATGGGTACAACTGGACTGACGAGGTGCCTTTTCTGTCACGTACTGGATTACAGGATAATCCTCCGGCGCTCCCTGATCATCAGTGATCAAGCCCTCAGCGTCAGGAACACGAGATATTACCTCAGCCTTACGGCCCAGAATCACGTCAGTTGGAGGGACGTAATTGCGGAGCTCGATCAGAGGGTTAAAATGCACTCCAGACAGACACTGAAGATACACACACTGAGGCTCAGTCACGGATGGATCACGATAAACTACGGGACATGTGGGACCCCAATGGACCCAGATTTCCAGGTTCAATAACTTTGATGCTGCCAATAGCAACTCCAGAGCTGGGACTGTACCTGGAAATCTCATTGCCTTGATCCTGTTCCTGCTGGTCTTGTCCAGTTTGAAGCCTAGTCGAACGGCGTCTTTCAGAAACTGCTGAACTAAGGCATCCCGGAGATTGGCTCCCTTCAGCGGAGAGTCGGGTGCAACACCTGACCCTTCTGTCCAGCAGTTCACGACTAGCTCCAAGGAATCGATAAGAGAATCTGGACCACCACGAACCTCCTTATACAAGGCCAGTCCAGTAGGCAACTTCGGAGTGCTGGGTTTAGTAGCTAACAGACAGTCAGTTAATGCGGGCCAGCGGGATAACCAGTCAGCGGCGGCATTTTGATCTCCTGGACAGTAATTAACAATAAAGTTAAATTCGGACAGGTCCTCCAGAGTACGTGCCACACGACTGTCCACCATCTTCATGTCATGAAGGTACATCAGAGGACGGTGATCAGAATGGATCACGAAGAACTGACCATAGAGGAAGGCCCTGAAGGTTTTCACTCCCCATCGCAGAGCAGCCAACTCACTCTCAATGGTAGAGTAACGGGTCTCGCATTCAAGGAAAGTCATGGAGTCGTACGCTATCACCCGACGCTCCCCTGGATGCTCCAAGGACTCCTGGCACAGACAAGCACCAGCACCTTCACCCAAAGCGTCAACAAACAACTCCAAGGGTCTAGCATCAGCGGATTAGTCAGGGTATGACAACATAATGTCCTCTTTGATCAGTTCCTTTAAGCGCACAAAGGCACTGTCCATTTCTGCAGTCCACTTGAGTTTCCTAGTTCCTTAAGATTTTCGTCCTCCAGTCTTCGCAGATAATGGTTTGGCTATCTGTGAGCACATGGGGATAAACTTCCGTTGGAAGTTGACCAGTCCCAGGAATCCCCGTAGCTCACGCACAGTGGTCGGTTTAGGGAAGTCTTCCACTTTCTGGATGTATTCTGGTAGCTTACGCATACCAGAACGTCCAACCAGATGACCAAGATATTGGACCTCGGCTTGAACCCAAGAACACTTCCCGAGTTTTATCTTGAGTCCGTGCTTCTGGAGAGTAGCCAAAACTTGTTCTACCAGTTTCAGGTGTTTCTCGAAATAAGACCCAAGTATCAAGATGTCGTCAATGTAGACAACCACCTTGGCTTTCGGGAACTCTTGGAGAATACTCTGCATTTCTCTCTGGAACACTGCAGATGCATTTTTCAGTCCAAACGATAAGCGTCTGAACTGCCAGTGTCCAAAGGCGGTAGAGAAAGCCGTGTATTCCTTACTGTCCTCTGCCAACGGTAACTGGTAGTATCCACGAACCAGGTCAAGGGTTGTAAAGTATTTGACTCCTTGAAGTCCAAATACAGAGTCGGCCATGTTAGGCATCGGGAACTTATCAGAGACAGTCACCTTATTCAGTCTACGCTAGTCCACACACAACCGTATACTATTGTGCTTTTATCGGACTGGAACAATGGGTGAAGACCAAGGAGAGATGCTGGGTTCAATAATACCCAGTTCATGCAACTCCTTACACTGTTCCTCGATGGCATCAGCGACAGGCTTGGCAAACCGTCAAACTCTCTGATAAATGGGCGTCTCGTCATACAGGTGGATGCGTATTGGTGTGCTTGAGCACTTTCCCACATCATCATCACCAGTACTGATGACTGGAAGATGACGTTGAAGCATTTGACAAAACTGGTCCTTCTGAGAAGAGTTCAGTTCGTCGGAGATAGACAGATTGTCTATCTCTTCCAATACGCTCGGTTCAGGAGTCAGGTCACACTCCTGTGCTATCAGGCAGGATAGAGGAGCATCCACCATTGCGATGGTGAACACCTTCCCCAAGAGATCGCCCTTCTTGATCTTGGCAGTTTCTTCAGATGAACCCTTGAATAAAACTGAGGCTTTCCTGTCTTTCAGTTCGAGGATGCCAGGAATTGCTGTAACTTTCCTTGACAGACCAGGGGTTATGATGTCGCCATCATAATATATTTCCAGCCAACAGTTGGTCGGACAAGCAGGGCATGTAAAAGACGTGTTAAGTCCCTTAGGAAAGTTAACACTAACTGGAACAAGTACTGGCTCAATACTGGCAATCCTCATTGAATCGTCTGCGTGGACCTCAAGTGCGTAAAGCACTTGCGGACAACAGGCTCCACGTATCGGGACATAATACTCCCAAAGAGGCTCTTGGAGAATACTGCCAACGCTCAGCCGATTTCGGGCTCCGTCAACTATCACCCCATTTGCTCTCAAGAACTGGTTACCAAGCACTACGTGCTCAGCCATAGTCCCTGAAGGCACTACATGGAATACACCCGGGGCGAATGTCATTCCATGCAGTATAGGGGTAAACAGTACAGTACTTAGGGTCCTAGGTCCTGTTTGCCCTAAACCCTTCAATTCAATGGTGTTGGGTACCATCTGCAGCTAGTAATCTTGTACTACTCTCGATGACAGGAGGTTGACCTCAACTCCGGAGTCAATGAGAGCATCAAATGCTCCCGATGGAAACTCAGACATGGTCACTGGGACAACCATGAGTGGTACAGGAGCCAACTGCGCCAGGTTAACCCTACGTAGGGTTTTCAATACTGCCTCAGTTTCTGCTTTCTCCCTGGAGGAGTCAGTTGGAGAAGCTCTGGACTGTGTCGAGGACAGGTTATCACAGGCCAATCCTGAAAGAGCCATTGGAGGTGCAATGACTTCTTCAGGTTTAGGGGTAATCTTGGAAATCAAGATTTCCGAGGCTGCCGCCGGAATACTAGGAGCATGCACCCTAGCACTCACACCCTCCTTCGATGTAGCCCCATCTTCTACATCGAAGGCCTGGTGTTTAAAGCCCTATGATACTCCTCACTTCTTGACTTCCTGGGCTTTGCCTTCTTGCTCTTCTTATTCTTCACAGTCCGAGAAGTAGCACTGGACTCGCTCCCACTTCGGGTCTCTCGGCTACTGGTTGATCCAGAATAGGACGACGGGGTCGGAGTAGCATTCACCGGTATTGCTCTCCACCTTGAAGGAGTCTGGACAGAGGTAGTCTCCCTCCCAGGTCTGCGGGCATTAGCTGTGTTCTGAACAGGTGATCTGTTCATAACCCGCGCCTGTTGTCCACACTGTGCCACATGATGGTTGGACGAGCAGAGGTTGAGGCGTCTGCGACACTCGTCCACAAAGTGCCCTGGTTTTCGGCACCATGCACAGTACCTCCTCTGGAACTGAGATCTATCCGGGGTGCGCGATGGTGGCAGGCGCACTTCCACAGGTGCAGGTTTGGGGACCGGTCGAGGAGGAGTGCGTAAATACGCTCTGCCAGGTCCAGTTGAACGGCTGGGGGCAGCCATGGCAACCGTGTCGGCATACGAGCCGTGCCATGACTGTCCCACACGACTGATGGCCAAATCCTCTGCCTTCTGGCTTCGCTGACGGGATGCCTCATCGAGAACACTCAACAGGTGTAGAACATCCTGCCAAGTGGCCTGACGGCCAGCGGAGACATTAATGGTGGCCAGAGACTGTTCCAGCCAACTCGAAGCTCTGCTCGGAACAGTTCTGAGGAGCTTCCGCCTAAGCTCCCTCCGGTCCAAACTACTGCGAGGATAGGCAGACTTATACAGGGAGGCTAACCGGACGGCGTAGAATTTCAACAGTTCGCCCTCGCCACAGGTAGCACTGCTTAACCAGGCCTTTCTACCCGCATCACGCCTCTCTCGGGCTTCTTGACACCAGTCGAGGAGGCGTTCCTTCATGACGGGGTATGAGATCTGCGGACCCCCCATGGCTGAGAATGCCTCATGAATTTCTCCCTTCAGAAATTTCCCGAGATCAACAGTCCACCGACCGGAGCTTCCTGCGGTATACTTACTGGCACAGTAGGCCTTGAAATCCCTCAGGAATCGGGAAAAACTCTGGCCAGTTTCCAGCTGGAAAATTCCAGGCTTGGGGTTCCTCCTGGAGTCAAGAACCTTGATAAGATCAGACAGACTGCGTTCTGTCTGGAGGGACTGGACATGGTCGGTGGAGACAGGGTCTTCTGAGCTGACACCGAGACAGGAGCTAGAAGTGTCACTACCAGAATCTTCACTGGTAGACTCCTGTGATGAAGATGTCATTTCAGGTATGGCTGGTCTGGCTCTTTCCTTGGCTTGGCGTCTCCGCTTTGGGATAGCTCCTGTCTGGGCAAGAACTGCCTCAGCGGTAGCTGCTGGAGCCTTTTCTGGCCTACTGGCTTCAACTAGATTGTCCAGGTACTGCCCCCCTAGTCTACTGGCTGCAGGCTCTGGTGGACTAACAGAGTTAGTTGCCAGAACAGGCGAGGAAGCAAGCAGTCCACTTGGCACAGGAGACTCCCAAAAGCCTGGTACAGGGGGGATTAATGGTGTGAACCCTGGAGGGGGCTAGAGACCTCCAATCAGTGGCTCTGCTCCAGTCACTGGAATTGCCAGACCATTGTAATTTGGCCAAGCAGGGGACATAGATGCAGCACTGGTGGTCACTGAGGTTGTGACCCCAGTGGCAACGTGGCACGTTGGTGACGGCTCAACGGTCTTCAGGGCCGCCACTTGAAGTGTCAGGGACTTGACCTGAGTTGTCAGGTCACTGACAATCCTGACAAGACTCTCTCCATCCAGGCTCAGGCTCTTCTTAGCCCTTCGGCATTTACTTGATGACGATGCCATCACTAAAGGTTGGTGTTTCCCGGGTCTGGGCACCAAAAATTATGTAGTGGTTTGCGGACTGTGGCCAGAGGTAGCACCCGAACTGCCTAGTGTCCGAATGCCGACCACAACCCGACGTTCACTACACAAAAAAATATACAACAGTGGAATACCCAAAAACCTGAGTAACAGTTCAACAGACCGGAGTACTGGGCACCACCCCTTGATTTATACTGGGCAAGGGGACCCAGCTAGAACCTTACTTACGCGTTTGCTTCTCCTCCCTTTTGCTTGCTGATCATAAGTACAAGTATAAGAACATTAGGTGAAAGGGATTATTATAAGTTATCTGAAAGATTAAAAAAACAGTGGCTGAGTAGGGGAACTCAGTGGTTTAAGGAACTGGAATGAGATGCTGTATTATAAAAAACAAGAAAAAATATTTATTCAACCAAAACTGTTAGGATTACAATTACATTGACCCATCAATCCAAGGCAAAATTAGCATCCCTTTACATCAAGCTTCAGCCACAGGATAACAATGATAAACAAAGAGGAAATTAAACAATCAAGATTTCCACTGGGGGGACACTCATAAGTGTTCCTATTCAATACAAGAGTAAAAGAGAAACACTCCTAACCCTGTATCTATTTGGGCAAGTACCATTATGCCATTTCCATAGTTCCAGTTTACTATTAATGTTTATGACACTTAAAACATTGTGGTCCTCCGCAAAAAGACGGTTTTAGGCCCCTTTACGTTTACTTGGTCCAGTGGCAAATATTTAAAAAAACTGTCCATCACCTTTTGTGATCTGGTGATGTGGAGTAACAATGTCTTGATCCTTGTTGATGAAATCTTGGATTCGCAAGGTTTTCAACTGTCGAAGCTCTTTTTCAACTGAACTGAATATACTGGAGAAGGGCCGTGCCTGATGCCAAAACTTGTCTAATGACAACATCTTCTAGCTGAGCATTGAAAATTGAGTTCCTATCTTCACCTTCTCCCGTTTCACCCATTTTGAGCAATGCATCATTTATTTCTATCAAACGAGAAAATCCCATTTTGCGATACTGTACATTCAATTCCAGGGATGGATTTACTCACTTTCTATACACTGTTCATTCAGTAGGGTAAAGGAAGTTTATACTAAGCTGATTAACCCTATTCAGTTGTAGGAATCATTCAGTGCCCTTCAAATCATATTTCTTGTGCCACGTCTTAACTCAACTTCTAGTTGCCTCTCTAAAGAAAAAAAACCCTACAGAGAGTAGGGCCTGCTGCAAAAACAAATGTGATTAGACAACTGGTAGGACCAAAAAATATTACAATACCCCTTAAAACTATAAATAATGCTTCTATTCATGACTTTCTGTTATAAAAATAAATGAATCTGTTGCTGGCAAAATATGTAAACCTATTTAAGAAAAATTGAATCTTCAACAGTGAATATAAGGGAAATCATTATAGTACAGTACTGGGGCAGAATATCAGATATTATGACAAAAGGGAATTGATAATGAGAATTACTTTAAAACATTTATAACCCAAGCTCGTTATATGTGGAAATGGTTTGTATTTTCCCCAACTATTATTAATTTTTTTCACAGCATATCGTTGTTTCATGGCTCGAATAGGGGTATTCAAACAAATAAGCATATCTTTGTATCAACATGTTCCCCAATGACACAAAATTTATTCCATAATACAGAATATGAGTAATGGAGTAAGACCTATAACTTATTTGCCTGTACAATTTACGATTCTATGAAAATTGTCTATCTTGAAGTTACAAGTAAGTTAGGCAATGTAAAATGGGTGGAAAATTATCGGCTGCGGAAGAAGGTAATTAATGCAAGAGATGATGGCAGACTAAGATTTGAGTATATGGCTGGAGTGAAGAAAGCTCTATGTGACAGGGGAATAGATGTGAGGGAGGCAAAATAAGATGCTACGAATAGGCCCCACTGCCTCTCCGGGTCACCTTAATGGTGACCGCTGAGGTTGCGCTAGTAGGAGAGTCTGCATATGAAACGTCCTTTTTTTTGAAAGGTGGGGAGAGGGTTGACAGTGGCACCAAAGGATTACCCAAGGAGGTTAAATTGGTAGAGGTCTCACGGGTAGTCAACGCTTATGGGAGTCAGTGTAGCCAACTGTCATAGAAAACCTTCCCCCATCGTAGGAAGAAGGAACCTGAGAGTAGAGTAATCAGCCACCATTTTACCCTTTTCCGTCTTATTCTCGAGTATTATGATAGAACCAAAAATAATTACTTCCTCGGAAAGGGAAAAACTGCTAAAAATTTTATTTGTAAACAGAAAATTCCCCCAAAAGTTTTCATAAGGTACAAGGATTATAGGGTTTACCCTTCCAGATAAGATACGCTATGATTATCTAAAGATCTAAAGAGAGAGGATAACAGGTATGTACTCTAGTTAAATATGGTCAGATAATCACAAATCCCTTAAGATGAATTGAATTATGTCTTCTAAAGTAAAGAAGTCATTAAAAGGCTAAAAGGAAACGATTCGTGTTTTGTGATTTTATTTTCAATCCGATGTTGACATACAATTCATTCAGGAAAAGACTACTGGCCACTAAAGTGTATCAGTTTTTTATTCGTCTAATGTCTTCGCATTTTATTCTTTGGCCAGTAATTTCTCCAGAAAAACTTTTATCAGCGTATAATTTCTGATCTGCCAGTATTTTTCTGCCAAAGCCTTAATAAGCAAAACAATATGATTATTACCTGGATCAGTGTCATATATTATGGTTACATGGTTTTGGAAATATATTCATAAAAGTAAAATCATCTAATATAGAGATTTAAATTTTTACATACCCTTTTCATCCAATTCCATATGCGTATCTCTGCCAAATGTCACAGTCTCTGAATTTCTTTTCAGAGCACAGGCATATATTTATCACGTCATCAGATGGCTGTATTACAGCACTTTTTTCAAACTAATTAAAGAAAGCAAAAGAAAAAATATTATCAGTAGTAGTAAGAGCATTAATACAAGTTTCATACTTCAATGATTTTCCCAGTTTAAAGACAACGAATCCCACAACATAGGATACAATGTGCTTGGGCATGATGACTAATGTTGACTAATTGGAAGATACGTGTAATTAACATTGTCATCAAAATTAACAGCTTGTTTTATATCAAAACTTTCCTCTCCGTTGAATATTCTATGGCTTGAACACACAAGTTTTATGAAAGAGCATAGTCCTTAACTTTGCTTGAAAGTAAAAGAATGTTTGGGGATTACAGAGGTATAGAGTTCCCTTTGAGCACATCTGTAAGTCATCGTGAACTTAAGTTCGTTTGTAAGCTAAAGAAAACTGACGGGCAGTTGGGTTGTTATTACATCCTCCCGAAAAAGAATTATAGGTGATCTTGGTTCATCTTATACGTCATAAAAATAAACAAATAATTGGGGTTTAAGACAACCTAATAAATCATCATACATTTTAATCAAACTCCGCATGCAAATTATGAATCCAAGAAAGCAAATTTTGCCTTTGGAAGGACGCCTTTTGTTTATGGATGGTTTTCATTCTGTGAATCACAATATTTCTAAGATTAAATGGGATCCCGTCTGTCAGCTTCAGTTCATATCAATGCTTCTTTGACCACATAAACTTTAAAAACATAATACCCGTGAACTAGATCTTCAAATTCAAGAGAGAGCCATTTTAGCTTAGAACAAAGAAACGGGAAGATTTCTTTCAGACAATTAGTAAAAACATTTTATATTTTACAAAGTTTTCTCTATAAAGGCCTATGGAAAAGAGGCAATTTGAACTACCCCTTCTGGATTATTTATTCATGGGGTTATTTTATTCTGTTTTATTGCAATAAATAAAAAAGTGTTTATGTGATATTTTAACCACTCAATTTAGAATTTGATATAATTGGTACAAGAACTATGTCCCTATACCACTGATTGATTTGAAGTTCTCTGGCATCCTGACATCGAGACCCCTATATCAAGAATAAGCTAAGGGATATAATGTATGAAATTATATTCATATAAAATACATCTCAGTACTGATGATTATTAATAATTCTGAATGATCTAGTGTTGATTCTAGAGATATGTATATGAATATTATTAAGTACCGCATAATGCAGAGGCATAATGCCTGGAATTTTAGTATAATCAAGGAAATTCTAGGACCATTCATGCGATATAAAGGACTCTCTTATGAAAAGCAATAAATTGCAAATTTCCTCCATACAAATTTATTTGTAATAAAACAGTAAATGTAAAGATATTAAGATATATATATTCCGCATGAAATTTAAACAATATGACTTTCAATTCATTATTGCACCTTCTACTTATTTTTCCTGATACCTGAATAGTTGAAAGCTAATATGAATATTTAAAAGTTAAAAATGAATGGACGATACAATTCATTTTTAATACATTCGGAGTTTGGTCACTGGATTTGATGAGAAGATGATGCAAGGGATAAGGAACACACGTAGGAGTGCAACGTTACAGAGTTATATAAAATAAGGATCATATAACATAACTTTTCTTAAGCGATTACCTTCATTTGAATATTTTCTAAGAACCCAGAGATAAATACTTTTTTTGATGATAGCCATTGTTGTTATCCCATTTTTTTTAACATTGAAGTAATAAAAATATACAGAACAATTTTATTCTTAAAGTGAAAAGTATATAATTATTTCAAATATTAAAAAGGTTATTTCAGTATCACCTTGTATGCAGTGTATTTACACTGTTGAAATTAGTACAGTAAGAGTTTAGAGTAATCCAATTTCTAAATTCAAGTAGAATGGAGGGAAAAAAAACTTGAAAAGACCCAATCTTAGGAGATTCTTATGATTCATCAGTTTAACCTCAAAGTTGATATGAATTCACGAAACATTTTAATGTCATAAATTATATGAATTTGTGCTATACTTTGTTTACCAAACAATTACTAATATATCAAATTCATATAACGGATCAAAGGTCATTCTGGTGAGTTCTGATGATTTTCATTTGGGTGAAGGAGGTATTATCAAAATTCTATTTATTTGCATTAAGCTTATCCCCAGAAAATCTATTTATCATTAGGTTATTTAAAAGTAAAACCCCATAGTTTAACCTTATATGGAATTTCGTTGACTGGTAAAATAATAACTGAAGTTACGTATTTTGAAAAAAAAAATAATAATAATAAATAAATAAATAAATATGGATATGTTATCTCGATCTTTAGGGATACTGATGAAATATCTCTTCTCAATACGCTTTAAGTTCTCATTGGAGTAAACTTTTAACTGTAAATCAAATAATTTGAAGGATACGTTTGTCATTACGATTTCCAGTCATTGTTATTAATAATTATAAGCATATTGATATATATTACGATAAACCATTTCCAGAAATTCATGAAGAATTAGATGCACTACATATTTTCCAGCAGAGAAACGGACATTAATAAATATATATATATATATATATATATATATATATATATATATATATATATATATATATATATATATATATACACATATATATACACACACACACACACACACACACACACATATATATATATATATATATATATATATATATATATATATATATATATATATATATATATATATATATATATATATATATATATATGTATATATATATATATATATATATATATATATATATATATATATATATATATATATATATATATATATATATACAATAGAAAGAGAGATGGATCTGTTATGACAACAGAAGATGAATAAATGAAACGTTGGATGAAACACTTTAGTAATGTCATGAACAGGATGTATGGAAGGAATATTCATATATATATATATATATATATATATATATATATATATATATATATATATATATATATATATATATATATATATATATATATATATATATATATATATGTATATATATATATATATATATATATATATATATATATATATATATATATATATATATATATATATATATATATATATATATATATATATATATATATATATATATATATATATATATATATATATATACATACCTGAAGCTGATGAAGACTCGGATTTGGCCATGAGTGGATACAGTGTGCTTAAAGTTAATTATCATTAAAAAACTCAGGAGATAGAACTCTCCAGAATACCATGGAATAACGGATGAGATGATAATGGCTGAAAATGAAGTGACCCATAAGATACTCAGAAGATTCATTTATAGGATTTGGCTTGAAGAGGCAAAATCTGATGAGTGTGTGTTAGGAGTGTTGGTGAAATGGCAAAAAGTAGACTTGACTTATTGCAATATTTACAGATGCATCTCACTTGCGTCAGTTGTCATGGGAATATATATTATATTTATACTAGAGACCAGAGAGAAGGATTGATGATAATATAAGATATGAACAAGTATGATTTAAAAAAGGTAGAAGTTTTACTGATGAAATTTTCATTTAGAGATATGCTGGACAACAACACGGAGAAAATAGAAATCCACCTTTGATGATATTTGTGGACTATGAAAAAGTCTTTGATAGTGTCCACCGGCCAATTTTGTGGAGACTACTGGGTTACTATGGAATTCTGCCTGAATATATAAATTAGATTAAGCCTTTTCATAAGCATAGCAAGTACAAAGTTGATGTCAGTGGACCCCTATCAAACGAATTTACAGTGAACAGCGGAGAACTCAAAGGGAATGGGTTATCACGTATGTTGTTTATTTTCTCACGGATTTTGTAACCAATTGAAGAGTTGGAGATAGTGAAGAAGGATTCAACTGGACTGGTGATAGGAAATTATCTAATCTAAAGTATGCCAATGACACTATCCTTATTAGCAGAACAAACCAGGATTTTCAATGCTTGCTTACCAGAATACATGAAATATCACAGAAGGTTAGGTTCAAGATATATAGAAGAAGGACAGGTGATGAGAACAGAGTATGCAATTGAAAATTAGATATCATTGGAAGGAGAAAGAATTATTGTGGTATAATCAATCAAGTATCTAGGAACTAGGATCTCTAATAAAAGGTCTTTACAATGGGAGTTTAATTAATGATTGGAAAAAGCGCATCTGGCGGTGGCTAGGTTAAGTAAAATTTGGAGATGAAATCGGCTGAAATTACATTAAAAAAAAAATCAAGCTATAGATCATTTTAGTGAGATCTCCTGTACAGTATGGACATGAGTCATGACAAGACAAACAAATAATCTTTAAAAGATTTAGTATATTTGGAAACAAAGCTCACAAAAGAATATTGAGAGTTGAATAGCAGAACAGGATTAGAAAAGAAACCATAGAGGAGATTACTCAAAATCATGATAAAGGGAAGATGGTTTGGGCATCTCTTTGCACTCACTAACAGAAAATAGTCTACCAAATTTTTAATTGGTCTCCGAAAGGCATTAGAAGAGTTTTAATACGAAGTCTTACAAGCCTGAGGACTATGAAGTTTGACGTAGGATATGATTAATGGAAAAATAATGTATTGAAAGGTCAGGATAGAGACAGCCGACGAAATAAAACCAAGGTTCTGTGTGTCGATAGGTGTAGTAGGAGGTTTATATATATATATATATATATATATATATATATATATATATATATATATATATATATATATATATATATATATATATATATATATATATATATATATATATATATATATATATATATATATATATATATATATATATATATATAAATCAAGAAGCATTTGTATTGCCTCCCTTTGTCTTTTATATTATTTATAAGGTTTTGAGCTTCATAGCCGAGACTCAAAATACTAGCGTTCATCAGACTTGATTAAAGAAATAAATAAAAAGTACCTCCATCACCTTTGCTATATTTTCACTACATACGTATTTGTTCAAATATCATTCATAAAAGAACGACATGCACTTTCTGCAGTGTGATTTGAAAAAAAAAAGATACCGTAAAAGGTTCAGCAAAGAAACGAAGAAATCACAATATATGTCATTTCAGGTGAATTGGATGCAGCAGATCAAATGCCTAAAGTTCAGGTCGAGATCTCATTGGAAAAGACCTCTTAAACTTCTCGGACAGATTTCGCAACGACACTGTCACTTGCAATGTGTGTCAGACTCTGGATTATCCCTTATCTTGATCTTACAACCGGCAATCCGAAACTTATATAGTTTAGAGGTAAGTATCTGAGATTTTTGGGATGCCACAAGTAATTTTATGACTTTCTAAAATTTCTTTGGTTAGTTCATTATTATTATTATTATTATTATTATTATTATTATTATTATTATTATTATTATTATTATTATTATTATTATTATTATTATTATTATTATTATTATTATTATTATTCATAACCTCATTATCATTCTATTGCTAGGTATTGGATTAATTAAAAATAATCATTTGGTTGAAAAAATATGTAACTGCTGAAATATTTATCCAGAAGTTCCTGATATTGGAAACCCATCAAAAAGCAAAAATGTTCAAGCGTTGACGCATAAAGAGAAATGTTATACACAAAAATATATTGGGAATATGTTTACTTACTTAACCACAGAATGGCTTTACAGTACATATTTTATTCATTTGATCTAATTAGTCAGAAGCCTACCATACAAAAAAAAGGACATTTCAAAGCATGAATATTAGAAGGCCTCATTTAATATAATAATCATTTGTTGCGGCCCCAAGAAAAAGAAAATATCTATAGGCAAATAAAGCTAAATTATCCATAGTTTCCTTAAATAGGAAAGTCTAATGCGTAAAATAAAAAAAATTACATTCAATTCAGAGTTGATATAATAGAAATGCAGCATGAGGTAGAATATATTGCACATGATTAAATGATAAATAGGGTAAAATATATTAAGTGAAATTTCAGAAATTTTGGGGTACTTGATAACCTCAATTTGGAGGTTTGCGATTTTACCAATAATAAAAATTCAAGACCATTAAAATGGACTCTCGGAAAAGGTTTTATTTTATTCTCATGAATGTAATTAAAGGCTTTGTTTTACCTTTATATGTATACACACACACAAGCACACACACACACACACACACACACACACACACACACACACATATATATATATATATATATATATATATATATATATATATATATATATATATATATATATATATATATATATATATATATATATATATATATATATATATATATATATATATATATAGTCAAACCTCTTGATACGATAGAATTGGCTTATGAAATTTTCTCTCTGCAAAATGAGATGTGGAGAATTTTACAAATCCCATTACAAAAAAATGTTGTGGACAACGAAAGGAGGTTCGGTGCGAGAACCCGACCGTGCTCGAGACAGATTTTAAAATGTGCGCCCTGTCATTCCGTAAACTCGCTACCATCCTACTGCGTTCCCATTGGTTATCATCTACTGTACTGTATCCCATTTTGCATCTACGCATTGGTGTTCTTATGTCTTTTCGTTTCAGCAGTGGTATTGTGCATATTGACCTAATGTTTGTGATTTTGCCTTCGTAACAATTGTACAGTACTGTATCATGTGCGATATTACGTTATATCATTACCCATGGGTCCCAAGAAAGTGTCTGATGCCAAGGGAAATAAGAGGATGATGCTTTCCATGGAGATGAAGATGGAAATAATCAAGAAATACGAAGCTGGGATGCGGTTAAGTGTGCTCGTGAAGGAATATGGTCGAAATCCATCTACGGTAGGAACGTTCCTGAAGCAGAAGGAAGCTATCAAAGCAGCAACACCTAAGGGTGTGACTGTTTTCTTTAGCAAGAGCCACAGCCACGATGAGATGCGGAGAAGGCTGCTTGTCTGGATAAGGGACAAAAAAAATGGCTGGAGACACTATCACCGAAGCAATAATCTCCCATAAAGCCAGCGCCATTTTCGGTGATCTCGTTCTTGCTCAGGTTGAAGCCGACGCAGGAGAAGAAACATCGAAGCAGACACCCCCAGAGTTCAAGGATTCTCGTGGTTGGTATGAAAAATTTAAGAGATGCTCAGGCATTCATTCGGTGATGCTTCATAGGGTGGTTGCAAACCCGGACACAATAGCAGCCGAAGCCTTTGTTAAGATGTTCGACGAGTTGACTGTCCGGGAAGGCTACAGTCCCCAGCAAGTCTTCAATTGCTGCGAGAATGGGTGTTTTTGGGAAAAAAAAAGGCCTCGTTGAACATACATCACTGCAGAAGAAAAGAGAATACCTGGGCTTAAGCCTATGAAGGACAGGTTTACCATTGAACTCTGTGCAAATGCCAGTGGAGATTGCAAGGTGAAACCCCTGCTGGTGTATCACT
>NC_090735.1:155016946-155021946 GCF_036898095.1 Palaemon carinicauda | reverse complement strand
TTCTAATTTTGAAGAACTGGTATTACAAAATGCTCTCCTCCGATCTCGCAAATATCTGATTTAGCTACTTTAAATGATCTTCCTCTAAACTTGAAAAAAAAAAAAAAAAAAAAAAAAAAAAAAAAAAAAAAAAAAAAAAACAGGACAGTAACTACCAATCAGGGTGTGTACTAAATTTCCATTCGAAGTTTTGTAGATGATCGTATTCATTGATGACGTTCAATGGAAAACACCGTTTTATAAAAACTCCGAGTAAGAGATATTTCTTGTTTTCAGGTTTGGGGTCGTCAGTTGTCGGTTTTTTAAAATCTGAGTTACAGAATCATAATCTGTGTCAGTAACTGTTTCTCATCACAGCAGTGCAAATATTATTATCAAAATAGCCTCCATTTTCAGTTTATCATAACCATATTCATAAATTTATTATAAATAACCAAACCAGTATACATAATCTACGTTATCCTTTTTAGCTGAGTCACAATTATTGCTAAAATTAATATTCTTGTTCTTTTTTAAACTGAAAACTTCAACAAATTCCACACATGCGAAGCATCGATGCATAAAAAAATCCTATCTTATTTCCACAATATAGAGCTTCTAAACTGCAGACTATTAAAGTATTGTACCTTGTATGGTAATACCACCTGACCCCTGTCATTTGCATAGTATTGTATGGAGGATAAGTAACGAGATCTTATCGTTTGTCTCTTTCTTTGCTTATTGTGAATAAATTCTTTCTTCCGGTAGACTATTTTAACCCCTCGATGGGGCATTTTTTCCAGCTGAGCAACTTTAGTCATTTCTTTTAAGAACTTATTAAATAAAAAAAATTAATCCCAACCCATGGCAATTTTTTTTTCGATCTTGACTTGATATTTGTATGCTACAATACACTGATATGAATAAAAAATCCTTGAAAGTTACTTTCTTTTTATTTTATAGCACTGGTACAAAGAAGCATCCTCCGTTGAACTGAAATTGCCGATTTCAGTAAAAGCCACCATTGTCTTGGTGTATTGCCTAGGGCATAAATTTGAACTTTAGCATAATGCGATACTGCTCTATTGCTCAACGACATTGCTTAGTTTATACTCTCATAAATGTTCCTGCTTTATTGTTATTATTACTATCCCCATTATTATTATTATTATTATTATTATTATTATTATTATTATTATTATTATTATTATTATTATTATTATTATTATTATTATTATTATTATTATTATTATTATTATTATTATTATAAGCTAGTTGGAAAAGCAAGATGCTATAAGCCCAAGGTCTCATAGAGGTAAAAATACCCCAGTGATGAAAGAAAACAAGTAAAAAAACTTCAGGGGAAGTAATAAGATATCAAAATTAAATATTTAAAGAACAATAACAACATTAAAGAATATCTTTCACACACATACTCTGAAAGCTTTAAAAAACAAAAAACAAGGAGAGAAAGAAGATAGAACAGCGTCCCCGAGTCTACCCTCAACTACGAGAACTCTAATCTAAGATAGTGGGTGGCCATGGTACAGTAGTTATGTCACTACCTAAGATTAGAGAACATAGAAAAATAATTTCTTTTACCCTTACCAAGAGGAAAGTAGCCACTGAACAATTACATTGCAGTAGTATACCTCTTGAGTGGAGAAGAATTGTTGTGTTATCGCAGTTTCGTAGGTGTGTGAGAAGAGAGGAGGGTGTGGAAAGAATAGGCCAGACTATTCGGTGTGTATGTATGCAAACACAAAATGAGTCGTAAACCAGAGAGAGGAGTCGAATGAACTACAGTCTGGCCAGTCAAAAGACCCCAAACTCTCTAATGGTAGTATCTCAATGGATAGATGTTGTCTTGGACAACTTACAACTAAATTCACTCCTTGACGCCGAGACCATGAGTTGCAATGTAGCCTTTGAACTGGTATTTTCCTTTGCCTTTCAATGTCACTTTTCTACAATTACAATAGAGCAAGTTTCAACACAATACATTTCTACTGCCCTCAAGCCGCTTACGAGTAGGTAAGTTTTCTTTGATTGATATTGCTAATTTACCATCTGGCTTAGCTTTTTGTAGTTTAAATTCTTAATCATCTAGTTCTTTCCTTTTCTTTTATGCCCCTAATTGAGCTTGCAACAGACAAATGTGTCAGGCGTCACGAGGCGAAGCGATTGGTAGGCATTTGCAAGGTTGTGGGTCAACTGGTGACTTCTGAGGTCGGGACAAGCATCAAATATTGCAACGCCGGTTTTTTTTTTTTTTTTTTTTTGGGGGGGGGCTAAAGTAATCAAGACACGGAAGTGACCTTTGCACCATCGTGTTCCTCTCATCGAGTGACGTGGAATGGTTTACTTTGCCACCTCAAAAGTTCGATATGAAATTCTACCCTAATTCATGTCACGGGTTTGGCACCCCTGGTGGGAGCTGTGCGCAACCACCGGATACGATGGTCCCAAAAGATACATGTTTAACGTGCTTTGCGTGTTGATTTGGGGGCCGGTTACTCTTCTCAAAAATAATATAGCACGGAACATTTTGCATTACCTAGCACGTGCCATATTTGACCAGTCGACCACTCACCAGCTTCATAAGACTCCCTATATGCTGGACCATTAAACAATGCCACCTCAATCATGATCGGCCCAGTCGTTTGGCCTTCTTGAAAAAACCTATCCAACATATTCACAAACATCTCAGACTCAAATTTTCTATCTCCACCTCTCAAGAAGAAATTGCTGGATATAAAGCATCCTATTGCATAATATTATTTCCTCCAATTTTGGTGACTAAAGTTATTTTAAAGAGTCTAACTACACACATGTTATTATACATAAACATCACATAAGTGTATTATTTTTAATTTACTTATCACATAAGTGTTTTACTTTTAATTTATTTATCACATAAGTGTATTATTTCCATTTTCTTTCCGATAACAAATGGTAATTAGCAAGAGCATAGTAAGAGAAAATAGCTGGAACAAATAAATTGACACTCAAAGTATATATATCTTTTAAGATTTTAACATATGCCATATAATAAGCATTTTTTATTTTCTATTTTTTGTTGTTGATGAAGTTACTCGGTAAAGGCATAATTTATTAAGTTATGAAAGCGTTTCTAACCTAAAAGGATCGCGAGGAAGGAGGGAAGGTCCTTTTTGAAGATCTTTCCTATATCCTTTTGCGCAAGTTACAAAATTACCATATTTCATATCATTAGTTGATATCTCATTATTCAAATCAGCTTTATTAGAGAGAGAGAGAGAGAGAGAGAGAGAGAGAGAGAGAGAGAGAAAAATAATAATAATAATAATAATAATAATAATAATAATAATAATAATAATAATAATAATAATGATAATAATAATAATAATAATAATAATAATAATAATAATAATAATAATAATAATAATAATAATGGGTATATAATGGGTATTGATTATAATTTATTATATAAAAGTATAACATTTAGAATAGAAATAAAATTTTACATACTTTTACAAGCTTTTATCATTAGCAAGTTTCCACAATGATTAGGAATTGATTGATAAAAATTTTCAAATTCTTCAAGATATAAATGTAATTTTGGTACTGAGTACCAATATTTTTTTTTCTTTATTTTTTATTGGATTAGGTAATTTATATCACGTTGATATCTCAAACCAATATCAAAACTAGTTCTTGGAATGAAAAGATCATTTGCTTGTCTAGTTCGGCTAAACATTCTGTCATTTACTGTCGGTAGAGTCATGAACCATTCTTGAAAATTGGAATGCATATTGTAGAAACGAAACGACGTGTGTAAAAGTAATATTTATTAACTGTCTTAAGCCATTTCAAGGAATTTATCATTGGATTTGCGTGGTCATACTTCTTTGCAGAACTCTCAGCTACTTTGGTTGCAAATTATTTTTAGTGTTTGTACGCTACTTGTTTGAAATTTATTTGTAGTTCTCCATATATTACTGTAATCATTAATCTGACTCAAAACTAAGGGTTTAACAATGATCATTCTAGCTGCCTTATCGTATTGGTCTTTAACTCTGTTAATATACATGAATCTACCAATTCATTTTTAACAGTGCTTATCGATTTATGTGTTAAATGACATTGAACTGTTCATATAGTCTCCGAAGTTATTTTCAACTTTAACGGGAGGAATTTTTCACCATCAGAGGTGATTTTAATATCATTAGCTAATTGATTAAATATATTGATCAGTCCCAATAAACATTAATTGTGTCTTTTTTATATATATCAGTAAACCATTACTATCGAAATACTGTTTACCTACTTTTAAAGTTTGGTCCACACGGCTGACAAAGTCCGGTAGATTTTCTAGACCTCCAAAGAAAAGGAACTGCGAGTTATCAACAAACTAAGATCATTTGTAAATCCCAAAAATAACTTTGGCCTAACTACTAAGCTCTGTGGAACACCATTAGAGATGGGTAGTTTATCTGATACAACGTCACATATTTTCACAGTAAATTTACTTTTGAGAAACATATAAGGTCTGTGTCTTCTTCAATTTCACAAAAAATAGGCTTATTGAGAAAGTCTTTTAAGATTTTCGGTGATCAATCTATTCTGAAGAAGTGTTTTAATTCTTTCATTCTACCTTGTTTTGAGTATTGTTCTCCTGTCTGGTGTTCAGCTGCTGATTCTCATCTTAATTTGTTGTACAGAAACTTACGGTCTATTAAATTTCTTATTCCTGATCTAGATATTAGTCTCTGGCACCGTCGTTCAATTAGTTCATTATGCATGTTGCATAATATTTTTCACAACTCTGACCATCCTTTACATTCAGATCTCCCTGGACAATTCTATCCTGTTCGTAATACTAGGCAGGCAGTTAATTCTAATAGCCAGGCCTTCTCCATCACGAGGCTCAATACTACACAGTACTCTAGAAGTTTATTCCAGCTGTGATCAAGTTGTGGAATGATCTTCCTAATCGGGTGGTTGAATCAGTAGAACTTCAAAAGTTCAAAGTTGGAGCA
>NC_090735.1:154994106-154996606 GCF_036898095.1 Palaemon carinicauda | reverse complement strand
CACACTCGCACGCAGACACAAACACACACATATATATATAAATATATATATATATATATATATATATACATATATATATATATATATATATATATATATATATATATATATATATATATATATATATATATATATATTCACACGCGCACGCACACACACACTCGCACGCAGACACAAACACACACATATATATATAAATATATATATATATATATATATATATATATATATATATATATATATATATATATATATATATATATATATATATAATATATATATATATATATTCATATAAGCCATATATTTTTGATACATTAAAATCTAGATTCTCTTAACGACCTCGCGATCAGAGCCCTAGGCGAAACCACATAAAGATAACAGCTTCTGAACTGCCGGGAGTCGAACCCTTGTCTAGGAGACTTGTATGAACAGTGACTTATCACTTGACCACGATTAAAGTTAAAGTTAATGACAATTCTTCTGTACTTTTTCCTTTCAAATTAAGGTTTTTTTGTACTCAGAATTGATATCAATCTATTTCATTTCAGTTTCACATGTATGTAGAGCTGACACCTAACTTCAGCCTCATCAACTATCTAAGTAAACCATCTAAATCTCAAATTAATAGAAAGTTGACATTGATAGTTGATGAGAGTGGAGAGCTTATCTTCATGCCTCTTATGATGTTAGCTCTCTCTTCACCATACACCAAGAATTATTTGAAGTAGATATATGTATAAAAGGAAAATAAATGATTGTTATTAGCGTATTTAGTACATCTTAAGAAATGTAAATAAATATAGAGAAGCGTTCGTGATTTGAGAAATAAACTACACAACCGTTGTTAGTTACATGTGAGAGTATAGACACTTTTACGAAAGAGAGAGAGAGAGAGAGAGAGAGAGAGAGAGAGAGAGAGAGAGAGAGAGAGAGAGAGAGAGAGAGAGAGAGAGAGAGATATCAAGTTATAATTAATCTCACCTGTAACGCCTTTCTCTCTCGCACGGCTCAGGGTGTTGAATTAGTGGAGGGATCAGGAATCATCTTATCTAACATGTCGCTGGTGGTCCAGGGAGTAACCAGATCTCATGGAGGCCAGTACACGTGTCATGCCACGAATGTCAGGAATACGTCTGCTTCTCCTCCATTGCACTTGGATGTCAAATGTAAGTATGAAATTATAATTGTGTATTTTGTGTATGCTATCATAAAACTGATTTTGCTTATCTGTTGTCAATTGCTTCAGGTAAGAAAAGTATATATATATATATATATATATATATATATATACATATATATAATATATATATATATATATATATATATATATATATATATATATATATATATATATATATATATATTTATATATATATATGAAAACGGAAATGTTGAATATAAATTACGGAGAACATACATACATACATACACACATATATACATACATACATACATGCATACATGCATACATACATACACTACATAAATAAACTTATGAATTTTTTCTACAATAAATGAAAGTTACACATTCTCATGACTTTATACTTTGCACTCCTTGCATAATTATGGTTTCTTCATTCAATTAAATTGTATTTTAAAACAATTAAAGCCGAAATTTTTCCTGTTGCATAACAGGTTCATGGTAGACTCTGAGAATAACCAAAACAACATACAAAACGTAGTGCGTGAATAAAATCATTCAAATTTCGACATGCAAATAGTGCATGCATTCTTTACTCTATAAGACGTATTGTTTCTGCTCTTTGAAAAATATATTAAATTTTACAGTTTTCACACTTATTACAAATAAATTTAATAATTTATTGAGACCACTCTTATACATCTGTAGTTGTATGTATGCCAATCTTCCTAAATATTCATTTTTAAAAAATCCTATAGTTACCTTTTCACGTTATGTGGGATGGACCAGATTTGGACAATGCTTTGATAACTTAGTTTATTTTCTTCTAAAAGACGCGTACATTTATCAATAAACTTGGAATAACAGGTCAGGGCATAGATCTAAAAATCTAGAAATATTCATATGCGCACTTGAACACACATAATCCTCTCTCTCTCTCTCTCTCTCTCTCTCTCTCTCTCTCTCTCTCTCTCTCTCTCTCTCTCTCTCTCTCTCTCTCTATATATATATATAAATATATATATATATATATATATATATATATATATATATATATATATATATATATATATATATATATATATATATATATATACACGCACGCGCACACATCTCACACACACACACACACACACACACACACATATATATATATATATATATATATATATATATATATATATATATATATATATATATATATATATATATATATGTATATATATATATATATATATATATATATATATATATATATATATATATATATGTATATATATATATATATGTATATATATATATATATATATATATATATATATATATATATATATATATATATATATATATAATTTT
>NC_090735.1:154986606-154991606 GCF_036898095.1 Palaemon carinicauda | reverse complement strand
AAGATAGGTATTTTCAGTTCGGCGTAGAATGTATACGAACTAGAGAATACAATGAAAAGTTGAATAAATGAATTCAATTACGATGAATAAAACATTCGCCTCCTATAAGGATTTTCTATTTACATTAAGGATAAAGGGGGTGGGGTGGGGGGGGGTAAGCGGTGCTAGGGGTGCCCAATCACCTGCCACTTTTGCTACTGCATCAAAAGTGCCCTTTTGAGAGGGACGTATTATAGGCCCGCCGCCTATACCGCCTATCTGTGTCAATAATAATAATAATAATAATAATAATAATAATAATAATAATAATAATAATAATAATAATAATAATAATAATGATACTAAGAAGAAGAAGAAGAAGAAAAAGAAGAAGAAGAATAATTACTACTATTATTATTATTATTATTATTATTATTATTATTATTATTACAATAATAATGATAATAATAATAATAATAATAATAATAATAATAATAATAATAATAATAATAATAATAATAATAATAATAATAATAATAATAATAATAAACAGGAGCTTGTAGAAATGGGTTTAATATCTTGGCAACAATGGGTCACCCAAGATCATCTGACTATATGTCTCACTGTCTGGTAACACTGGGGCCAAGGCAACCTCTGCTGAGCCAGAATGACAACAGGCCAGGTAAGCTTTCCTAGTTATTTTAACTGGTATTGTCCTTTGCATTAAGGCTTTGACTCCCTTTTTAGCTATAAAAAGTGTAATAACAAAAGGAGGGAGAGAGGCAGTGGACCAAGTAAGTCGAGTAAATTAATATATTTAGAGAGGAAAATAGGAACAGGGCCACGGCAATGTGGACTGGAACGCATACAGCTTGTCTTTCATTTCATTTGTTGCATAATGTGTCCAATTAAGTTCCTGAGCTGCACGTGACATTTAGTTTTCGATTCTTAAATCAACAATACCCAACTGGATGGTGAAAAAAATCTATTCATTTCTCATTTTGTTATTTTTCATTTCACTTGTTTTTGCCATTTAACATTCGAAAATCATGCTTATGTCATGTTATTAATGATGCACCTTGATGTAATTAAAGAAAAACAAGAAATACTGAAAGGACCCCAAGTGTCATTGCTTTCAGATAGGACTCAGAATGACCTGATCAAGGCTTTGGCAATTTCAGTTAGGAGAGTGATATGAGATGAAATTCACAAGAGCAAGATCTTTTCATGCTCATAGATGAAACAACTAATGTATCACATACAGAACAGGTTTCTTTTGTTGTGAGATATGTAAATGACTTAAAAATAAAAGAACGTTTCATACAAGTATTCAATGTGCAATCAACAACCGGTAGAGCACTGGAGAAAGAAGCGATCTCTATGCTTAATAAAAATAATCTGAACATAGATGATATGCGTGGACAAGGATATGATGGGGCAGCAAATATGAGTGGAATATACATTGGATTACAATCCAGATTCCAAAGACAGAACCCAAAGGCTCTCTATGTACACTGCCATGCACACAGCCTAAATCGAGTTTTAGTTGAAAGTGCAAAATCAAGTACTCAGTTTGTAACTTTTTTCAGTTTTGTGGAGAAACTGTGTGAATTTATTACTAACTCTTCAAACGGCATGCTGCTTTTATGGAGATCCAGAAAGCAATGTATCCAGAAGACTACCCACTTGAACTTAAGAAGCTATCAGACACAAGATGGGCTTGCAGAGAGCACCTCTTAGAACCATGAGGAAGGTCATCCCAGCTCAGAAGCAATTTTTAGAAGAGGTAGTGCAAAAATATCCTCCTGGTGCATCAGCAGGGGATGCCTCAATAGTGCTGCAAAGTATTAACTTTGAATTTCTTGTCTGTCTTGAGATTGCCACCCCAGTTTTACAAGAAACTGCTTATGCCTCTAATGCTCTACAACAGAAAGACTGATTTGGCTGCCTTCTACAGAATTGTGAATGGAGTACTACAAAATTTGAGAGAATTAAGAAATGATAAGAAGTTTCAGGAAATTTTTACAAATGTTAGAGGGAGAGCTGAATCCCTGGTCATCGACCTCCCCTCTGGGATTCCTGGACAAGGCAGAATAAGAAAAATGTCTGAAAGATACAGGTATAGTGCTACATCTGCTACTAAGGACCAGCAATATCAATCCTGGGATGGTTACTACCGGGTGAGAGTATTTTATGTGCTTTTAGATACAAAAGCTGGAGACAACACAACATGGGGTATCCTAAATGCCTTTCATTGTATGACATTCCAAAATAACTGGAAAGAACCTGTGAATGAAGATGCATTCAAGTCATTTCAAAAATTAAGCCAGTTTTATGAGTTAGAAAAAGTAGACAAGCTACGGTTGGAATTAAAGATCTTCTATTCATCATTACCTTGCCTGCCACAGAACACCGCAGCTGCAATGCTCAGCCTGATGAAAGAAAACAATGTCCAGGAGATATTGTCACTTATTCTTGAACTCTCAACAATTTATGCCACTCTACCCTTCGCAATTGCAACAGTGGAAAGGACCTTCTCCAGACTCAAGCTGGTGAAGACAAAGCTACGCAGCCTATCCAGTGAGGAAAGGTTATCTGATCTTTTGTTGCTAGCAGTTGAAAAGGATATCACAATCAACAACAGTGAAGTTATCAGCATATTAAAAAAAATGGCACACAAAAGGGTTCTCTTATAAATATCAGATGATAAGGTCTGGTTATTAGCCAAGTGTGTTGAGCATACTGATTGATATTCTTGCAGTCATTTATGTAAAAGTAATATATATAAGCTTTCTTTTGTTAAATTTCCTGGTTCCACTGGTAGTCAGTACTATAGATTTTATGTTCATAAAAAACATTAGCCCCACTGGTACCTGTGCTTTCAGTCATGTTTATCTCTTTCTTGAATTATTAATGGCTAGTTTAAATAAATTTGAAAGAATATTGAGCCAGTATATATTTAGCCTCATTCATATCTATATATTTGCCCTTTTTTCACTTGAGCACCTGCCCTGAACAAGTTCTCTGCATGTCCCTGCTACTACTACTACTACTACTACTACTACTACTACTACTACTACTGCTGCTACTACTACTACTACTGCTACTACTACTAATAATAATAATAATGATAATAATAATAATGATAATAATAATAATAATAATCGTAGCAAAAATAATAATGATAACAGCAATGATGATAACAAGCGCAATCATACATTCCTCACCTTGCCAAAGGTTAATGAAATCGTCCATGGCCTAAGATTTATCTGTGGTGGATATTTTGTGCAATCTCCATTAATTTGTTTTGAGGTTATCATTAAATTGACGAAAAAAGCAAATCCGGTTCTAGATTCGGAATTCAGATCCAAATCTTCTGTAATATGTAATGAGGTGATTCATGACTTAAGACTTGGTGAAGATTTTATAAAAATCTGTTGTGTAGTTTTGACGCAACCCCATCCACAGACAGCCACGTACACAAGAGAAAAAAACTAAAAAATGCAAATCCAGATCTGGAATTTAGTTCTGGAACCGGATCCTATAAAAAATTAATTAAGTCGTCCAGCGCTTAAGATCTATCTGTGGTGGAAATTTCGTCAAAGCCATCAATTTTCTTTGACGTTATCTTTAAAATAGCGAGAAATGAAAATTGGATCTAAAATTCAGATCCAGATCCAGATCTTGTCCAGTATTTAATGCGGTTGTCATAACTTGAATTTTATATGTGGTGAAAATTTCGTCAAATTCTCGTTTGTATTTTGACGTAATCCTATCTACAGTCAGCCACGCAGACAAAATAAAGCAAATCTTGATCTGGAATCCAGATATAGAACCGGATCATCTAAAAAAGTTAATTAAGTTGTCTAAGGCCTAAGATCTATCTGTGATGGAAATTTTGTCATAATCTGTCCATTTACTTTAACATAATCTTTAATATGGAGAAAAATGCAAATCCATACGTAGAATCTAGATCCGGATCTGGATCTTCTTCATATATTAATAGAGTCGTCCTTGACCCTTATAAGATCTATTTGTGGTGAAAGTTTCGTCAAAACCCATTGTGTAGTTTTGATTTAGTCCGATCCACAAACAGATAGACAGACAGACAGCCACACAGGAAAAAAAATGCAAATCCGGATTTAGAATCCGAATCCGGAACCAACTCATCTCCAAAAGTTAATGAAGTCGCTCATGGCTTAAGGTCTAACTCTGGTGAAATTTCCGTCAAAATCCATCAATTTGTTATAACATTATTTTTATAAGGGTGAATAAGGCAAATCCCGATCTAGAGTCAGGATCTGAATCAGGATCATCTTCAAAACTTATGGTTGTCATCCATGACCATTATAAGATCTATATGTTATAAGAGTTTCGTCAAAATCAGAAACGTAGTTTTATTGTAATCCTATCTATAGAGAAGCAGACATACAAACAAATAAATGAATAAATAAAGAAACCGACTCGATTTCATAACCGCTTTGTCTGAGGTAATAACAATATAGCCTGCATATTAACCTCTTGCATGTATGGCAAAAGGGACATGTGAAACCGTTTCTAATTTTATATTTTGTGTTCGTTGATATCCTGTTTATAGTAGTTTGTTTCTAATACAAATCAACTTCAATGTCAAAGTTCAGATGTTCCATTAGGCTATGTCTATAGTTGATGAATTCACAATGTATCTCAAATCAGACTTAAATGAGGATTCGTCGAGAGTTTAGTCAACATTACTTGGTTCAGTAGCTCTGTTCTGGCGAACGTGGAAGCTGTTCCATAGCAGCTTAAATTAGCTTTAGTTTTATGTTTCTGCTGGTGAATTATATAGCTAAGTTCATCTCTAAATATATATATCTATATCTATATCTATCTATCTATCTATCTATCTATCTATATATATATATATATATATATATATATATATATACATATATATATATATATATATATATATATATATATATATATATATATATATATATATATATATATATATATATAGGTATATATATATATATATA
>NC_090735.1:154979106-154981606 GCF_036898095.1 Palaemon carinicauda | reverse complement strand
GGCCTAGAATACTATTTCGTTGCATATGCAGATGGTACTACTCTCTTTGCATATAATCCATCACCTAATTGTAGCTCTGAGGTTGTTGCACCCTTAAATAGAGATCTAGCTAAAACTAGTGAATAGTTCAAATTATGGAGCATGATGTTGAGCCCTAACAAAATCAAAAGTATGTTTGTAATAAGGTCGAGGTCATCGATTCTTGGACATCCAGATATATGCACTAAGTTTATTTAAAGATGTGAAACTCCTTTAGAATTTTAGGTGTGATTCTTGATTGGAAATTTACCTTTGAAACACATTCGCTCTGTTTTTTCTTCAACTGCACAAAAAATGTTTTATTGTGAAAGTCTTTTAAGATATTTGGTGATCAATCTATTCTTTAGAAATGTTTTAATAATTATAGTCCATATTTCATTATTATTGTTTTTCTGGTCTTCAGCTGCCGACTCTCATCTAAATTTGTTCTATAAAAACTTACAGCTTAATAAATTTTTTATTCCTTATCTTGATATTAATCTCCAGCATTGTCGTTCAGTTAAATTCTTTATGCATGTTTTACTAAAATTGTCATAATCTGACAATCCTTTGCATTAACATCTCTCCAGATTGCACCATCCTGTACGTAGGACATGGTATGCAATTTATTCTAATAGTCTTGCCTTATCTATCATAGGGCTCAACAAAACATGTTATTCTTAAAGTTTTATTCCATAGGTGACCAGGTTGTGGAATGATCTTCCTAATCTGGCAGTTTGAACTTCAAAAGTTCAAATTGCAAAGCACGTTTTATGTTGAACTGGTTGACATAAGTCTCTCTTCCTAATTTATATACAGTGGAACCTTTACATACGATCTTATTTCGTTCCGGGAACTGCTTCGTATGTTAAAACAATCGTATGTTGGGGTAAATATTCCTATAAGAATACACTGTAACTTGTATAATTCGTTCACAGCCCAAAAACCTATGATAACTCTTTAATAAGTTACTAACATAATTACACATAACAATAATACACTTGCATTATATAAGAAAGATGTAAAAAAAGAATATTTATGAAGAAATAATAAATAAAAAGGGGTTTTTATTGTCACTTTACCTTAGAGACAGGCCAACGCATATGTAGGAATTGCTACGCAGGAGGAGATGGACGGTTGGCGAGGAGGTAGAGATGGTGACTGCGATAACGTACTGTAACTTACTCTAACTTACACTACACGAACTTTACTTAACTTAGCTTATTTATTTTTTTTTTATTTTTAAATTTTATATTTTTTTAAATACGATTTCTTTTTGATTTTCAATTTTCATCACTTTCACTCAATTCAATCTTATTTTTCTTTGTTTTACTTTTTCCTCTTCATCACAATCACTAGATCGCTTCGTAGATTTTTTAAAGAAACTATCGAGAGAACGTTGCTTGGTACGTCTTTTCAGAATTTTTTGGAAATAGATTAAACAGACGTCATCGAACTGCGAAACTACACGGGAAACCTGAAGTTTCTGTGGGTGGTACTTATCAATGAAATCAACCATGTGTTGATGATGTGCTAACATCTCTTTTATTTCAGCCGAACTTAAGATATGCTCTACCTCCTCGATGTCCTCCGACTCACTCAACTGAGCTTGGAACTCATCATACTGCATGGCATGCAGCTCCCTGAGTTCCTCGGTGGTGAGCTCTTCATGATGCTCCTCGACGAGCTTGGTGATGTCATCTTCATCAACCTCCAGACCCATGGACTTGCCAAGGGATACAATTTCTTCTACGTCTTCCTCTACGCCAAGCACAAGTTCAGGGTCAGGACCAAAACCTTCAAAATCTCTGGGAGAAACAACATCAGGCCATAACTCCTTCCAAGCTGAATTCAGTGTCCTTTGAGTTACTCCCTCCCAAGCCTAATCTATGATCTTCAAGTAGTGCACGATACTGAAATGGCTCCTCCAAAATTCGCGCAGGACCTTGCGGGACATTAAAGAACTGCTTATATAAGAGCTTCGTGTAGAGCTTCTTAAAATTCGAGATAACTTGCTGGTCCATGGGCTGGAGGATAGGGGTGGTGTTCGGTGGAAGATATAGCACTCTAATGAATTTGAACTGGTCGATGATATCATCTTCGAGTCCTGGGCGGGTGAGCTGGAGCATTATCCAAGCAAAGCAAGCACTTTAAAGACAAATTCCTCTCGTGAAGGTACTTCTTGACAGCAGGGCCGAAAACTTAGTTTACCCATTCAACAAAGAAATGCCTAGTAACCCAAGCCTTAGAATTAGCACGCCAGAAAACATGCGGCATGTCCTTATTGACTCTATGTGCCTTAAATGCCCTAGGGTTTTCGGAATGATAAACCAATAATGGCTTTATTTTGCACATAGGGCAAGAGTCAGTCGATCATTCATAGGCAAATATCCAGGCATTTACTTCTCTTCGGCAATGATGTATGTTTGACTAGGCATCTTTTTCCAAAGCAGACCAGGTTTATCAAAATTGAAAACTTACT
>NC_090735.1:154961606-154969106 GCF_036898095.1 Palaemon carinicauda | reverse complement strand
GGGGGTGAGCCAGAAGTGCACGGAATCACTGACCCAGCAGATCAGGAGGCAAGGGCAGCTTCTCGTTGAATGGGCTCGACTCTACGGTCGAAGAGATCACCTGGCTTCACCTTTCCAGACAGGTGAGGAGCTTGATGCGCACGGTAATCCATTGGGGGTGCCATATCGGGACTTAGGGACAGGGCATTATATTGTTACAAGGAGTGCAGAGGTGGCAGGATTTTGTACTAAATACTTAGAGAAATCTTGCTGCTCTAAGGGAGTTTATATATACAATAATCCTACCTATTCTGGCTTGCTAAAAATAATATTTCAAATGATTAATTAGCAATGGACTGGTGCGATGGGCATACATCTTAAAATTAACAAACCTTAATTAGTATTGAGAAATATAAGATGCATTAATTCAGCAGTATTGGAATTTATATAAAATGTGCAGTTTATGAATTTAATCTCGACCCATGTAGTTTAAGGAAAGAACCAACATACGCCGGGGTTACGACTAAGGCCATCTGTTGTGCGTATCTACGCTGTGACGTCACGAGCATGGCGTGCGCCACTGTCATCAAGTTTAGATTAGTCCTCCCTATGTTTCGTTAAAGAAAACTAGATGTAGGAGAGAATGTTTAAGGGGTAGCTATAGTATTAGTGGAAGAGAGCTAAAAATTCGATTGAAAGAAGAAGAGTGAAGAAAATTCTTCACATCCTGGGGATAAAGGGGAGAAAAAAGGGAGAGGGGTTAGTTCCGGCAAATGTGATTCAACTACTTGTTAGTATGAGCGAGATAAGGCTACTGGCTGAATGATGAGTGAAGTTTTTCTTCACATCAACGTCCGTTTAAAGTTAAAAAAACGCTGTTGGCGTTAATCAAAATCAATTGAATCAAAAGTTAAGCTTTCACGCGAATTTAGGGAAAATTGAACCACGCAGGCAAAGTTTCACGGAAGCGTTTATATAAGTAAATGATCAGTGTTAACTTGAAACGTACGATGCAATAGTAATTAAACGATTAAAAATACTCAATTCTTCCCACCCTAGGGGTACGGATAGAGCAAAGAAAACGTAAGCCAATAACAGTCGAGTTCAGCAACAAGTCCGGCCAAATGACAAATTAAAAATTATGGGGGTGAATCCCAATCCCGGTCTGACACCCAACTTTTTACATTAAATGATTTTACAAAGAAAATTACTGGCGTAATGAAAACTCTGTATTCATCGCCTGACAAAGGGAGAAAAGCTACTTCCTTCTCGGCGTTTAAAGGTGAAAATTTGCTTGACACTAGCCTGAATGTTAAACTGGGACAAACTAGGTCTATGGGAACATCGTATTTATGACAGCTTGGGTCTTGGATGTCGTCTTTAAGAAAAACGTTTGCAAGGGGAGTAATTAAAGGAAAAGTTATATTCAGCATGAGCTGAGGGATGTCAGGGGGATTATAATAAAATGACCAATTGTCAAGGCAAGAATTAAATTTATGTTTTAAAGTTAAAGCATGGGATTGACCGAAAAAATGCTGCTGAATGACTTGGCAAAAATAATAAAGGCTTACAGTTGTGCCATACAAAAGTGAATTAAAATAATGAATGATGTTCAATGTACCGTTATCCTTAAGCAAATTGATTTGTAAACAGGCTCTAAGCTCCGGTGCTAGGTCTACACATGTGACCTTCGCTAAATCCGCCGTCAGCGCAAAAGGTTCTTTTCTGACAACTGAAGTCTTAACCTTGCGGTCACGCGCCTCATTCTGAGAGCGGGTTTCAAATTTTGACATGGATGTTTTAGCGTGAACACGGGTTGGAGCGGATGTTACGGGCTTAAGAACTGGACAGTCAGGCAACGTGAGCACTGGTCCATGGGATGGTACGACTTTAATGATTGAATCTACAACCGGTACAGGCCTCTGCTGGCCATCAAGCACACGGTTAGGTTGAGTGGTATTTGCGCTACCACGAGGGGGGTCCATGTTTAGACGATGAATGGTATTTCCTCCGGGACGGACTGTCACCGGCGGCAAAGACAAAGGGGGTTGAGGGCGATCAAACACTGGTAGCTTAAGGTTGGGAGATGAGGACGGAGCACGTGGGATTGACACAAAATTACTAGTCGTATGCCGTGTTGGCAACATAGTATTGAAATGTGACGATTTTACTGGTTGGGGAATTGAGACAAAATTATGAACATTGTGCTTGACTGCCGATACGTTAGAAGTAACAATTAGGGGACGTGTCACTGAAGGTGTTGCATTCGAAGAAGAACAAGACTGATTAGGTTTTATAAGTAAATTTGGATGAGCCATGAGGCTATTAAAAGCAATTTCAACTTTACTTGAACAGGCAGCAAGCACGGGATAATTTATTTTGACAATAGGATGGTCGTAATGACGTCTCCAAAAATTCTTGTAATTACAAAGTTCATCTCTTACTTTACCAATAAGGGTTTTGAAATGATTTACGGCTTCTGGACCCATGCTGGGAAAATCTACAGAAGCAAGAGCATGAAAGTCCTAGGTCTGCGTCCTTACACACAAAGGTGAACGTCAACTCCTGTTCCTTAAGCCTAGCGTTAATCTCCTCGGGGCTAAGCGTTTCCGCCTTAGGCGGTGAAGGATTGTTTACGTTAAACATGAAGTCCGCCATCTTGGAATGACCACGTTTGATGAACGGATTCGTAAAACAAAACAAGGGATAACTGAATTTTCAAAAGGAATGTAAAAATGAAACTTTACAAATTTACAAGGTTGATAATTGAAGATTTAAATTTACTCATGATGGGAGAAAAATGGTTAAATGGACAAAAAACATATAACTCATGAAATTACTTTAAAATTCAAAGTGACCCGGGTCCAACAAAGCAGACGATGCCCAGGTCACGTGACCTTAAAGACTTTGCTAAAATTAATTATATACGCACCTGGCGATAAATGATTGAACTAAGTTACTTGAAAGTAAAACATTAGAAAGCACATGGGCTTATGAATGCAAAGTATTAAGTTAAAAGTTAAAATAACAGGTCGAGGCTGACACTGTTGTGACGATTTCACAATTAAGGGTGCACTAAGGCAACCACTGAACTATTCAAAATGTAGATTGGCGCTCGAGGCAACGACTTAGCTTTTAAAGTGCACTCTCGTGGAGGCTAAACAAAAATGAGATTTCCCTCACGCGGAGGTAAAACAAAAATATTGTCGCTAAAGGACACAAATAATATCTCCTCGCTAAAGGAAATTAAATTAACTACACGCAGTAATTTACTTACGGTAGCAAACAATTACGAACCCTTAGTTTTGGGCTGTAAACAAGATCCGCCATCTTGGAACAAACACGTGGAATGAAACGGACTTGGGGTTAAGTTTCTACGTTACTCGTAAGAACACTTAAAATTATGTTGCACTAATTCGCTCTTTAGGACAAGGACACGTGCTAGGTATACGTTGATGTTAGTTAGAAAAGTTAATGTTGGTTAGGGAAGGTAAACGACACAAAGGAAGGTAGACCAAGGTACAAAATGTTACAAATTAGATGCTTAGCTAGCAAAATTAGTTGACAGGACGAGTACACCGGCGCTCTAGCTGAGCAGTAAACACGGGCGTCTGAACAACAAAAAACCTTAGTTCAAGTAGCTTAGAACTTTCTGGTATAAGTGGATTCCGCCACACGTGGGTGAACGGATCCGAGACAAAGTGAAGTTCCTACGACAAATTCTAGTCTTTCTGTAGAGAACATTCAAGCAACAAATTAACCTGGTTACGTAGTTCTTTCCTTAAACACGTGGTCGATACAAAAACATCATGATGATTACAAATTTCTCTTCCCAATTAAAGTTTGGGTATTACACATTCGACAAACTGGCTGTGTGCGTGTGGGTAAGTGATATAGCGAGTTACTATATGCTTAATCAAGCTGATTAATTACGTTAATGCTTCACAAGTCAAAGGTAAAAGATCCGGTTCGAAGGACCACTCGTGTGGAGAATTTTTTGATGGTTGTGTTCTGAGTGGGAACTTAGTCCGGGAAAGTCTCCTTATAACAGTTACATAAAGTTCAACAGGGGAGGATATGAGCACTTACTCTCGGGGCACAAACACCCTGCTAATACTTTACTGTCACAATTCAGTAACCATCACTCTAAATACAAAAGGGGGAAATTTTACTGTCCAGAGGCCGAAGCACTCCACACGTAGAAATGTCAATAATTTATGGCCTACTCTAGCTTTGTCAGGTCTATAGTCATCTCATTCTCAGGCTCTGTTCCGGCTCCGTCCCAGCTACCCCAATGAAATGCTGGACAGGTAATTTACGTTAATGTAATTAAGACAAAATCCAAAATGGGAGCAGTGATGTAAAGTAGTTTAAAAGTTTAAAGATAAGGATCTTTACCTTCGAAGCAAATATATTAATGCAAAGTTCCTCGCTGTTACCACCTTTAGACTTACTTAGGTTTTCTCTTTAAATATTGGGTACTTTGTCCCGTGATCAACTATTCATTTCATACATTGAAATAAATGAGGGAGCAAAAATACTAAAGAGGTTTAATTAACCTAATATTGATTTATTTCACAAATTTACATGAAAACAAAACGGACATCTTAACAACACAAAAATATCATAAAAGAAATGCAAATTGAAAGCAATTCAAAATGATGGAAATTAGTTAGTTAGACACGTGGTCTGCAATAATAAATCGAAATGGGGTCTGGCACGTGGCCCACGTGACCCAGAGACTATGCTAGTCTCCAAGCAAGAAATAATAATGGAAAAATATTTACACACAATCCCACCGCACACAGTCCGAATAGTGTAATTAGCCAGGTTCCCTATCAAGTTAAAATTAGTCTAAGCTAAATAAAAAATGGGGGAAAACTAAATGGCCATTGATGTAGTACCTGCACTCCTTTGAGATTAGTCCTATGCCCGTCTGTTGACCTGGTTGTCGCACTAATTGGCACGTTGCCCTCTTGCCTGGCTCACCCCAAGAATCCTTGTTGGCTACAACTATGGTATCCCAGGGTCCTCTTCTTCTCAATCTCTCCGACCGGCAGCAACAGGACTCCTTGGTGAGTCACGTTTGGGAGAGTGGGATGGGATGGGGGTGAGCCAGAAGTGCACAGAATCACTGACCCAGCAGATCAGGAGGCAAGGGCAGCTTCTCGTTGAATGGGCTCGACTCTACGGTCGAAGAGATCACCTGGCTTCACCTTTCCAGACAGGTGAGGAGCTTGATGCGCACGGTAATCCATTGGGGGTGCCATATCGGGACTTAGGGACAGGGCATTATATTGTTACAAGGAGTGCAGAGGAGGCGAGATTTTGTACTAAATACTTAGAGAAATCTTGCTGCTCTAAGGGAGTTTATATATACAATAATCCTACCTATTCTGGCTTGCTAAAAATAATATTTTAAATGATTAATTAGCAATGGACTGGTGCGATGGGCATACATCTTAAAATTAACAAACCTTAATTGGTATTGAGAAATATAAGATGCATTAATTCAGCAGTATTGGAATTTATATAAAATGTGCAGTTTATGAATTTTATCTCAACCCATGTAGTTTAAGGAAAGAACCAACATACGCCGGGGTTACGACTAAGGCCATCTGTTGTGCGTATCTACGCTGTGACGTCACGAGCATGGCGTGCGCCACTGTCATCAAGTTTAGATTAGTCCACCCTATGTTTCGTTAAAGAATACTAGATGTAGGAGAGAATGTTTAAGGGGTAGCTATAGTATTAGTGGAAGAGAGCTAAAAATACGATTGAAAGAAGAGTGAAGAAAATTCTTCACAATATGTATATATATACATATATATATACACATATATATACATATATATATATATATATATATATATATATATATATATATATATATATATATATATATATATATATATATATATATACACACATATATATATATATATATATATATATATATATATATATATATATATATATATATATATATATATATATATATATATATATATATATATATATATACATATATATATATATATATATATATATATATATATATATATATATATATATATATATATATATATATATATATATATATATATATATATATTTATCTGAGTGTATGTTTGTCAGAGTGTGTTGGTGAGAATGTGTATTGATTCTAATTCTACAAAAGAGGAATATTGCATTGTATATTTATTGTTCAATAATTACTTTACTGATTACGTTGGATTTGATTACATATGCATAGTATAAAATCAGAGCTACTGGATAGATATAATTATTCAATTTAAGTTTCATATTCCTAGAATTAGATAGAATCGCAATGAAGTTAATATAGTTTTCCAATGTTAGTACTTTTTTATGAGTGAAAGAATGACATTTGAATGGATTTCTTTTATATTATGATATATGACAAATAAGTCTGAGAAACTATATTCCCCCCCCCCCCTCTAATTACTATTGCTATTTTCCTATTTTCTCTGTAATTACTTTCGCTATTTTCCCATTTTCTCTATCATTTCTATGGTCAGCTAAACTAACCAAACTTTTGTTTAAAGTTTTTATTTGAATAAATTTTGTGACGATATGAAGTTGTGTTATAAAATGAGAAAAAGATTAGGTTTATTTTTTAAATTCTTTTTTGTTTCCTTAGGATGTTTCGATTAGTTTATCTTTACAGTTAAAGAATCATATGATAAATACTGAAATGTGATTATCTCCTAATTTGTTACGACTTCGAATAAACAGCTGAGACAAAAGTATCATGGTAAGATTATTTTGTTGCTCAAAATATAGCATTTATTTATTCCATATAATATAACAATGACTAAAGTATAAGATAATCAACTAAGCTCTACATCCTTATAATAGAAGAATTAGTAAATAGACTTCCTGAAGATCTAAAGAACCTATATTAAGATAATTCTGTCATGCTTTTTATCATGAGTTTGTGTAATTTTGATTGCTGCAGAAATTAGGCAAAACTATCCTTGTTTATGGAAAGTAATAATAATAGCTACACTACTTTACGCGTGTCATCAGACTCCAATTTTCTCCTCTATTATAGGTTGGTGTTGTTCAATATCCCCAGTACACAAACCAAGGGACTTTGCACACCCATCTACAGTGCCCCTCAGCAGTACAGTTACAGACGAAAGCCAAGAAAGTACCTCACGTGCCTTACTACACCGCATCTGCTCAACATCAGCAGGTATATTGTTTTCGATGATGAAATATTGAAATCAATATTATAACGTTAGCAATGTCACCAATAGTTTAAAAGCACCCCAAATAATGTCTATTCTTTCTATACTTCGGCCAAGGAACCATCAACGATTGATCCTTCCTGCCTGGAGTACAATTCCAATATACTTCAGTTTCCTTCAACTCTTGAACAACGGGACCCAAAAGAAGGGTATCATATGCCCAGTCAAAATGGGGAGAAACTTTATCCATACGATTCCCAGGTGAATACCACTGGCAAAGTCCAGGACGATGTCTTCCCTCCTTTAT
>NC_090735.1:154941606-154954106 GCF_036898095.1 Palaemon carinicauda | reverse complement strand
ATCTATTGTGATTATTGACCAATTGTTGCGGACATGGACTACGATTATGATTATGATTTGCTTGCTCTGAACGATTTTCTTGATATTGATGCCATAATGACCCAGCCCATCTGAAGGAGTTTCCGTTTGATGATGATAAAGATTATGATGATGATGATGACTATGATTAACTGGCCCTGGTATAGGAAGTGAGTGTGCGGTAGAGTTTGACTCAGGTTCTACTGTTTGCCACTAAGTTGTGGCAGTGGGCTGTGAAGGTCTCTTGGGCCTTGTATGGACGCCGGTGTCCACACACATTCATACATACTGTATATATATCCAAACTTGGCTGTGATTAATATTTTAGTTTGAAGTGGTTTTGGTACTGTTTTTGAACTGTGTCGGTATCGGGTTTTGTGAGGGTTTTTTAAGTATTGGCGACGGTATCCGTGCTCACACATATATCTGCAGTATATTTTGTTTTGAGGATTTAGGCTATGGTGATTTGTTTGTCTGTGCTTAGTATTAATGTTTTGTGATTGATATGTTTTTCTGTTATTTGAATGTTTTTCTATTAAGTGATTGTTTTAATTTGTAAGAAATATAGTTTTAAGGTGATGTCTTGTTTTTGTTTCCCTTCAGTCAAAGAGTCCAGTTTATGATAACGTAAGGGGAAAGTTTGTGTTAAGGAGACAATTGTTTGTTAGAGTGATCAAGGGTTTGGGGGTTGCTCTTGTGTGCATCCTGCCACATTATTTTGTCGCCCGAGCAGGGACTGCCGTGGTGGGATTGGAAGCTAGATTCTTGGACAAAGGACTGATAGGATACGAATTTAGAATTAAGAATGAAAGAAAAATGGTAGAGCAGAACAAATTATTAAGGGAGGAATTGCGGCTGAGTAAGGAGCGTGAGAAGTTGCTGCTTGAGAATGCGAGGCTGAGTTGTTAGAATGAGGAGATGCGAAAGGAACTGAAAGCACTTAAGGAACTGTAGAGAGAGTGGAAGAAGGTTTTGAGATGAGGATTCAAGAGGATGAGGAACGAATATAGAAATGAATGGAAGCTATGATGGGGCAAGTAATGAGGATGAGAACAACATTCATGGGTGAAGGTGCAGTCGGAGGAGGGGTTTCTGCTTCGGGTAAAGGGTTGATAATGGAAAGAGAAGGCTAAGGTGATAATGTGGAAGGTTGTGATAGTGAGATTGAAGATAAGGGGACTAGGCATAGTAAGGATAAGCAAAAAGGGGATAGGAAGAATGAGAAGGAAGGTAAAAGTAATGAGAAGATGGAAAAGAAGAAAGGTCAGGATGAGAGAGAGGATGATCATGAATGGGTGAAAGTGGTAAGAAAAAAGGTAAGAAGGGAATGGTTAAACATAGGAATTTGAGCGTTGAATTAGATTCGTTATATTCAAATGAAGAACAAGGAAACAAGAAGGGATTAGGCAGTGAAGAAAGTAGTGAAAATGAAGTTGAAGTTAGTAAGACAGTGGTTGTGAGAGAGGTACCTAGGTGGGACAGGTTTAATGAACATAGCAGTATGGATGCGTATGGATATTCTAATGAATATGAAAAGTTTTGTCAGGCTAAGTATGGTTATAGTGAGAGAGTTTGGGCTAGGGAGTTGGAAGAATATTTGTCAGGATATTTGTTGACGATGTAGGGTGTGATAATGAGTGTAGGAGATGTTGAGTATGAAAGTGTAAAGAAGAGAATAATTGAGCAGGTAAAACGTATGAAAGGAAGTGTTAGGTATAAGCATAAAAATTATTTTGATAAGGCTCGGATGAATGTGGTTGAGGCTATTTCTATGTCTGTATGTCGGTTAGAAACGTTAGCAAGGAAGAAGTATGGAGATGAAGGTATAAATGAGACTAAGGAATTAATGAGGAAGTTTTTGGCAACAATACCTTAGAATGTGCGTGAATTTATTAATTTGAAATGGAAGGAGAAAATAAGGACGCAAGAGAGACTGACTTTGGGTTATATACTATAGATAGTTGAGGATTATGAGTTGGATAGGTGCATGAAAGAAAGTAAATCTGTGAGTGTAAGAACTGGAATAGCAGAAAGTGAAATAGAATTTGGTAGTTATATGGATGCAATTTTGAGAGGGCCAATGAGGATAGCGGATCAGGTAATAGATAGGAATGTTAGGGCAAGAAACGGAGGAACTGTACAAGCAAATGGTGGATTTAGGAAGTGTAATTGGCACAATAGGGATAGGAGTGCTAGTGCGCAGTGAGGTAGGTCAGGTAGTTGTATCTGTGAAGAGATGTGTTATAGGTGTGGGAAAGTAGGGCATAAAAAGAATGAGTGTAGATGGGCGATAGGAGCATGTTTCGGGTGTGGAGAGACAGGGCATCGTATTAGTGAGTGTAAGAAAGAAAAAGTGGTTGAGTGTTATCGGTGTGGTATGACTGGGCATATAACGAGTGGATGTAGGAGTAATCGCACAAATGTGATTTGCGGCAATTGTGGTCAGAATGGGCATTATACGAGGAAGTGTAGGGAACAGCGTGCTAGGTGTACTGAATGTGGTGTAGATGGGAATATAGCTGTAAGTTTACTTGCGAACGAAGGTTCTGGAGGGGAAGGTGAGACCTTCCGTACTCACCAGTGGTAGCTTATTCACCCCCGCCCCCACTAGAGGCGGCGCGAGCCCTAAACCACGCCCCCTTGGGCGGAGCTATCAGAGACGAGCGGGTTGACTCGGCAATAGTAGTCACACTTTTGAAGTTGTAATAGAGCAAAAAATAACACAGGAGTGGTTGAGATTACCCTAGGCTGTTCAAGTTATGAAGGAATTACTGTGAAGGTGCAAATTTGTTGAACACAAAGGTCTTTTTACTAGTAAGGTCAATCTTTTTGTGCTGTATCGGTTGATATAAATATTGAAAGACTGCAGTTAGTTTGTTTTCTGTGGAATAATAGTGATTGTATGTATGTATTCTTGTATATATATAACCTACTCTGTTGGATAATGAAGTTTGTTAGAATATTCCCTCCTAAGTACATGGTCTCCTCGGCTCACGGGTGAAGGGTTGGAGGTTGACCCAGACTTTGAGTCCTGAAGGTCTCACCTCCCACTCCAGAACCTTCGTTCACAAGTAAATTTACAGTTCTGGAGAGGGAGGCCTCAACCTTCCGGACTCACCAGTGGTAGCTAGGCAGATGCTTCAGGGGGCTTGAAGATGAAGTCCAGTGACCACAGCATCTAAAGCTCTCTGGAGTTGCTTCTCCAATTCATTCTGGACATGATTTCTTGTATAGATACACCATTATATAGCAGTCTTGATGAAGCTTGACCCCTTATAGAGTGGAAATTAGTTGACTGTTTAGTTGCATTTGGGTCGGCTCTGAAAATGCACTCCCTAAAAAGTTGTCTCATTTTTTGTAAAGACATTATCTTGAAGTGTTCATCTAGCCATACGTGGTCTTTCCTGTCTATGTTTCTTTCCATACAGACTTTGTTTGTGTATTCCAAATAGAAGTTCAATTGTCTGACTGAACATATTTCGGGTCTGTTAAGAAGCTTTCTAAAGCTCTTCTCTATTGGCGTGTAGTTGTTGTTTTGGTTTTTGGCCATGAAGGAACGGTGGTTCCGTATGACAATGTGTTCTGGGGTGAAGGTGCTCCTGGAAATGCAGAGATTGTTAAATTGATTTGCTCTTAAAGGGGATGCTAAGGCTACTAAGAATAAGGTTTTCTGTGTCAGTAGTAAGGTAGAGTCATCTCTTGTGGTGTTGAGAAACGAGATTACTTTGTCTAGATCCCAGCCAGGGAACTGGTGAGTGTTGCTAGGCTTCCTTCTATTAACCCCCGATATCATTGCTTTGACATATTTGTCTTCTGCAAGACAGTAACCTGGGAAATATCCTGACAAGATAGGACCCAAAGCTGCTCTGTAGCTCTTTAGGTTATTGTAAGACAGTCCTTCTTCTATAAGCTGATTGAAAAATAAAATAATTGCTAACAGCGGGAATTTGTTATCGCTTCAATACTCCATGTGAATGAAACTTTTAAAAATGTTATAGTTTTCATACTTGTGCATGGATCTGTCCCTCAAGCTGATAGCAATTTTGGTGCAAACCTCAGGAGAAAAGACATTTGGGAGCTGGTCCTTTAAATTTGGAAGGCGATCAAAGTTGATTGGAGGTTTGCTGTGGGTGAGATACAATCCTTGAGAACTATCTGGTAGTCTTTGATCTTCAGAGTATATAGTTTGTGCTGCTTCGAGACTGACCTCACTAATGGAATCCATGGTTCTGTCCCCTGCATGTTATTATTGCATTCTTTGTAGATTTTAAAAGTTACTTTGTGAAGTAAGAATCCTGGTGGAAAGGCATAGAGAGGTGTTGATCCCTTCCAGCTAATCGTAAGTGCATTATTGCTGATGGCTTTTTGGTTTGGAAGAAATGAACAAAACATTTTTCACTTAGTATTTAAGCCATTTGAGAACAGATCTATTTCCGGGGCGAAATTGAAGTTAGAGCAGATTAAAGAGAATAGACTGTCACTGAGGCAAGTTTCTGTGTGAATGGAACCCAGGTCTCTGAAAAGTGAGTCTGCAATGGTGTTACTTACTCCCCCGATCCATCTGAAATTTATCTGTATGTTGTGATCCTTAATGGTACTTAGTATTTTCCTGACAAGTTCATGAGCTAACTTTTTTCTGATACTACCCTGCTTCCTTAGCCAACAATTAGTAACCTTTGAATCAACATGTATTAAGACTACTTTGTTGTATGACCTTGTAGTGACGTGTTCCATAAAATAGAAGCAAGATAATAACTCTCTTACATTGATGTGAAGGGAGGATTCTTCATGTGTCCAAGTTCCATTTATTGAAAGTATTTTACCCGCTACTACTAATGCTCCTCCCCAACCCTGGCTGGAAGCATGTGTGCAAAGTTCTGCATCTATTTGTGGTTTTGGAATGTTAACCTCTCTCTACATTTGTCTCTGTTCTCATGGCTTTAGGTATTTTTTGAAGGAGCGTGGAATGATTTTGTACCCTGAATTAAAATAACTGTGGTATCTGTGGAGATATTTAAGATGGAATCTTCCCAAGCTTGTATAGGAAGCACTGAAATTTCAGGCTCCAATTAACATCTGATAGGAATGAAGGTCAGATTTAAAAGAGTTGGAGAAAGCTTTGGCCAATTTGATACACTTCTCTATGTTTTTCTGAATGGGATTCATAGTTTTCTCAATTATATTGTAATGCACTCCTAAAAATTCAATTCTTTGAGCCGGTTCCATTGTAGATTTTTTTAAAGAGATATTCCATCCTAAGTCTGACAAGATCCTAATGACTAACTGAATGTGAGTTTTACATTTTAGATAATCTTTTGCTAATGTAAGAATGTCATCAAGATAGTTGAATATTAAGATGTTATATGTAGTTCTAATATACTCAATCACCGTGCACATTATCTTTGAAAAAAATATAAAGCGCTGTCTTTAGTCCAAAGGGTACCACAGCCCATTTGAACTTCCTTTTACCTAGTGTGAAAGTTAGAAATTTCTGGCTACTTACGTGTAATGGAATGTGCCAATAAGCATCTTTGAAATCTCGTTTGTATGCCCAAGAGTTTAGATGTAGATAGGGGAATATTGTATTGGCCTTGAGAATGGTGAAGGAAGGTTTTCTTATCATGGTGTTAAGCAACTTCATATCAAAGTTTAGTCGAACTGCTCCATCTGGTTTTAATTTATAAAATATGTGGTTGGAGTAGTAAAAGGAAGTTCTGGGGATCTTCTCTATGACTCTTAGTTTTAGCAGTCTGTCATATTCTCTTTCCAATATTTTCCGCTTGTTAGTTGAATAAAATCTATCTTTATCTACCCTTTTTAATGATCTCGGGGCTTTTAGTTTATTATTGAAAGGAATTCTCACCCCTTAATTTATAATTTTACAAGCAAAAGAGGCATTAGGAAGTTTTCTCCAACTATCAATATTCATTAGTAATGACTTACCTATCCTACTCGCTCGGGGGCTCTGGGAGGAGTTATTCATTGGGTTTGAGGCCAAAGGCAAGGTCTCTTGACTTTTATCCTTATTTATAGCATTTGGCGTAATGTCATGGTGGTCTGGTGCAGAGCAAAGCTCATTATTAACTGGTGCCGGGCAAAGCTCATTATCAACTGGTGCTGAATGAAACTCGTTATCAACTGGTGCTGAGAAAAACTCATGGTCTGGTGCTGAGCAAACATCTTGGTCTGGTGCTGAGTGAAGCTTATTGTGCTCTGGTGCATAAAAAAACTGGTGCTGAAAAAAAACTCTCTTTGAACTGGTGCGGAGCATGGCTCAATTTCTAGGATAGAGAACAATTTATTTGACTTTCCTTTCTCTAGTTCCTGAACTATTCGCTTGTCCATTTTGGGACATCCCCCACCCTGTACCCACCTCGCATAATACCTCCTCTTCTAAGCGGCTGAGACTTGAATCTAAAGCTACGGTTACCTTTGAGGAAACTGAACCTTCTTCCCTGAAATCTGCCTCCAAAGTTGAATTTCCTACCCATGAAGTTTGCCTTACGAAAGCAGGCAGCAATGGCTGTTTTTTGGTCTTCAGTTAAATTCCATCCTTCTTTAATGTCTGGTTTTATTGTGGGATCTCATATCTATTCCTTGAGGTATCTAGGAAGTGCTCTACTTCTGAAATTCCTTATGAATTTTGTATAAGGTCTATGCTCCTTCTTAGGGGACCAATAATAATCTTGGACAGGAACTCAATGTCATTTACTTTGGAGGGGTATACTGTGTGTGCCATTGCTGCATGCCCTTGAAAGGCAGAAATACTCATCTCAATATTTTCTATGTGATAGAAAAATTTTCTCTCGTGGCTGTCATCAAATACCTTACCTTCAGACCAGAAATTCAGCTTTGGAGTATTGATTAATTTAAAAAAGTCTGAGAACTCCTTATTTTGACTACTTACAAGGAATTTATCAAGGTTATCACTATGGCCTTCACTGACAGTTAATGCTACTAGTGAGTTATTCAATTGAATTTTCCCTTCTCTATGAAAAGATGGTTCAGCTTTGAAATTGGTGGAAATATATGAAGGAATTGGTTTATGGAAGGTAAGAAGGTTGAAATCCTCATAATCTCTTTCATCTTCATTATTATAAAAGGAAAGGAGGTCTAAATTTGCACTTTCAGGTAATTCAGGTGATCGTCTCGAGCGCATAGTAGGAGGGGGAGCCTCATTCTTCTTAGCAGGTGAACCACTTCTGCTGAGATGAATGTTTTTATATGTGTGATTTATCTACCATAGTTTAATTTAAGTGTTTGTTCAACAGGTATAGTAAATATGGACTGCAGCAGACCTAGAAGGCTGAAGTCAAGTAATGGGGTTCACCACTCAAATAGCCCTCCTAGGTTAATTCAGGCCCTTATCTAAGTGAATATGTTGGGTTTATATCCGTTATTATTAACATAATCTAGACCTGCCTCATATGTAACCCTTTGCAGATCGCCCCCAGGGCCTAGGCTAGTGTTGATAGGTTTAAAGTGAGAAATGTGAACTCAAACAGCCTAACTTACCTGTGGTCTAGCCTACTACCTATTAAGCTGCGCGGTTTTGATGTGTCAGGCAAGCAATTTGTTTTTTATACCTAGTTATAAGTTTGTTATATATAAATTGGAGCATTTAGTTGGTTTTCTCAAATTGTTTCATGTTGTAATCATACACAGGCTTTGCTTAAGCTACTTACACTATGTTCAGAAATGGCTGCTCAAACCATTCAAAACAATAACAAACTTACGTATGTGGGCAGCTATTTGCATTTGTGACATGAGTCTAACTCCGCTGCTTTCCATATGCCGGTTTCGTTGTAAACAGAATTTCTTTCTGAATAATTTTCATGAGAGTTTGAATCTGTTGGAGTAACCTATTAACAATATCAGAATTCTAAGACATTTCACTTCCATCAGTTAATTGTGGACGTTTTTTGTTACTGTCTACATTCTCCTCTTCGCTGGAGTTGTCGCTAAGCCAATGAACCTCCACGAAGGTAAGAATATGCCTCTTCATATTTTAGCAGTGGGCTGAGATATTACTCTGGGTGCTAGGAGGAACAGGAGGGAAAAGAGGAGAACCTCCTATGCCGAAGTCAACTTTAGAAATGTGACTACTATTGCCGAGTCAACCCGCTCGTCTCTGATAGCTTCGCCCAAGGGGGCATGGTTTAGGGCTCGTGCTGTCTCTTGGGGTGGTTTCAGGGGGGGGGGGTGTATTAGCTACTACTGGTGAGTCTGGAAGGTTGAGGCCTCCCTCTTCAGAACTAGGGTTTGTAGGAAGATGGGATTAAGCCATCTAGAATGTTCGGGAAACTAGGTAGTCAGAGGGTTCAACTTGGTGAGTCCTCCTGTGTATGTAGAAGGAATAGGATTAATGTTCGTGAGAATGGGATGAATAACTGGCTGGAAATGAGGAAGTATGAACCTAGTATGCATGAGAAATTAGGTCTAGAAGTAAACAATTAGTGTTAGTTGTATATAGGAAAAAGAGAAGTTTGAAAGTTTTAAGTGAGGAGAAAGTAAAAGGGAAATTTATAGGTATATAGTAGGAATCTGAATATGCATGACAAGGGTGTAAATGTACAGGCGAGTATGGAAGATAAATGTATTAATACAGATGAATCATGGCTGAGTATGAATGATACATATAGTGTGAGTGTGGCTTTTCCTTAGATGATGTAAAAGAAAATATGACAAATGCGAGAATGAGAGATAGGGGAACGATAAGTAGTATGGATGAATCTTTTATTAAAGTAGAAAATGGTTTGGATGAAATGGATGAATTGCTGACGGAAATAAGTGAGATTTTAGGGCCAGATGATAGTGAGGTAGATGGGATAGTGCATGATATATTAGATGATAGGAGTATAGATGAGCATCGGAATAGGACATTGAATGAGAGCGACATGGAAGAAGTGAATGAGAAGGTATATGAAGGCCCAGTTACTCGAAGCAGAGGTCTTGTTCCCGACTGCGACTAGGTTATGAAAAAAATTAGGTAATTGTTGTGTAAGATGGATTTGGCAAAGTAATGGGGGAGGAATGTGGAGGATTGTTTTTCGTTTTATTTTCATTTTTTTGTTGTTGTTTGCCAAATCCAGAGAGAGAGAGAGAGAGAGAGAGAGAGAAAGAGAGAGAGAGAGAGAGAGAGAGAGAGAGAGAGAGAGAGAGAGAGAGAGGGAGTGTGTGTGTGTGGGTGTATGTGTTTGTGCGTGTCACCGAGCGAGAGGTAGTTAGTGTATTGATTGTTTGTTGTGAGAAAGACTGTAGTTATAGCTGAGATTGTTTGTTTATGTTTTTAGCTAGGTTAGGACAGTGGTGCATGTATTGGGCAAATGATTATTTTAATTTGACTGAAGCTAGAGGCAGTTGTGTGCTTTGAATGCTGGATTATTGTTATTTTACCAATGTGGAAGTGATTATTGATTTCTAAAGCCGTAATTCCTCCTTTGGAAGGTTATCTCTTGTGATTATTGGCCAATTGTTGTGGACATGGACTACGATTATGATTATGATTTGCTTGCTCTGAACGTTTTTCTTGATATTGATGCCATAATGACCCAGCCCATCTGAAGGAGTTTCTGTTTGATTATTGATGATAAAGATTACGATGATGATGATGACTATGATTAACTGGCCCCAGTATAGGAAGTGAGTGTGCAGTAGAGTTTGACTCAGGTTCTACTGTTTGCCACTAAGTTGTGGCAGTGGCCTATGAAGGTCAGTTGGGCCTTGTATGGACGCCGGTGTCCACACACAATCATACATACTGTATATATATCCAAACTTGGCAGTGATTATTACTTTAGTTTTAAGTAGTATTTGGTACTGTTTGTGAACTGTGTCGGTGTCAGGTTTTGTGAGGGTTTTGTTCAGTATTGGCGACGGTGTCCGTGGTCACACATGTATCTCCATTATTTTGTTTAGGAGATTTAGGTTATGGTGATTTGTTTGTCTGTGTTTAGTATTTAGGTTTTGTGATTGATATTTTTCTATAATTTGTTAATTGAATATTTGGTAAATTTACAGTTTCATCCATTATGGGGAAACTGGCATAAAAATATATTTGTTGCATCAGAAATAGTGTAGTTCCAACGAATTTAACGTTTATTTTGACCGCAAACCATCCGATTTAGAGATTTACTATGTAATTGGAGTTAAAACAACAAGTTGTTCTAGAATGCAGAAAGACCCTACTTCATCCCAACAATTATGGGGGACACCAGGTGGGAACCGGGGTTTTGGGTGGGGGGGGGGGGGCCTCAAATGATATTTGCAATAAATGAATACTTATCCTTCCACCACCCCTCCCCCTATACCCCTACCTAGCCCTACCGCCCCCCCCCTGCGACCCCCCCTTAAGGCCACAGTGAATTTCGGGACACTACCGAACCTAATACAACCACCTAACCTAGGGCCCTGTACCCATACTTAGGCCTAGCCCCTGCGAGCCCCCCCCCCCCCTTTACAGCCACTACCTAACACATCCATCAAACCAAATCCAAAGTGATGGTACTGCTGTATACATCGTTATACTATCACCATTATAATATACTCTATAAATTAATGAAGATTACCTTAAACTGTTGGTTCATCAAGATGTGCTGCTGCTTTGAGGAAAACGTAAAGCCGTTGGGAAGGTTCCTTGACATGCAGGACAATTTTTATTTTGTAAAATTAAATTGTGTCTCTGGCACAAATCCACTAGGTTTTCAATATTCCCCGAATAACTTACAACAAATTCATTGTAAGTTAGGAAACAGTCAGAACAAGAAGATGGAATTTCAACTTCTTGTGCAACATGAGATGACGTGCTTGCTATTGCCTCCATTTCTAAGAAAGAAATGAAATGCATGGGAAAGATGATGTATTGTTGCGCTGTTGTATTGTCGCGCTGTGATTGGTCAAACATGTATGACGTCATAGTGGATAGGCGCTGTGATTGGCCAAACGTGTAAGACTTTATAGTGAACTAGTTTGTCTGCGGATTATAGTGGTTACAGGGCTCATTTAAGCAAATACAAGACACAGTCAACAATAACAACAGACTTAGAAAAAATCTGGGAGGAAGACATGAGTAGCGTGAGTTTGATCGTCGATATATAAAGAACTAGGCATTTGCGACAGATAATATTTTACAGAAATACTACAAAAGACTTGCTTTACTCGGGAAATATATTATTATAATAGATTTCCCATAATGGATGAAACTGTAATAATACCGAATGTTTTTTAATTAAGTTATTGCTTTAGTTTGTAAGAAATATATTTTCCAGTTTATGCTTTGTTTTTCTTTCCCTTGTCTAAGAGTCCAGTTTATGATAACGTAAGGGGAAAGTTTGTGTTGAAGAGGCAATTGTCTGTTAGAGTGTTCATGGGTGTGGGGGTTGCTTTTGTGTGTATCCCGTCACAGAGGTAACAAAGTTTATCTTTAGCATTAGTAGTGCCTTCCATGGATTATACATGAAATAATAAACCATTTTAACAAAATATGTTACTTGTTAAAACGAGATGATTTTGTGTTTACATTTGGTATCAGAAGTTCGTTCATTTATGGATGGATTTTACCCCTACTTATTCTAAAACCTTTGGTGGTTTCTGAGATTAAATCATTGTGATTAATGTACAAATTTATAGAAACATATGAATTAAAGGACCATCTTTGTCGAACGAAATTGTATGACTATTTGTAGTTCAATGTAACTAAGTTACGTTTGGTTGGCATAAAATAAATATCAAATCATCTTTAATTGAAGGAGGATATGAGCTCTCAAAAACAAAATGTTTTCTAATAAAAGGAAATAACGAAAAGTTTTTAAGCATTGAGAGAGAGAGAGAGAGAGAGAGAGAGAGAGAGAGAGAGAGAGAGAGAGAGAGAGAGAGAGAGAGAGAGAGAGAGAGAGAGAGAGAGAGAGAGAGAGAAATAAAACTGCATTTGGCCTCTTCTGACTATGAGTCTGAAAACCTTCGGGGAAAATATTGAAAGGTCATTTAAGTTATTCAAGAAATAAAAAAGGTTACATTGGCTCCCTCTAATATCCAATTCTTAAATAGAAAAGACAATACGTGCTTTCAGTCATAAATTGCTAGAAGTTATCAATTCTGTTATGAAATATTCACCAGAACAACAAAATATAATTACCTTACAGACAGGCACACTGCATGCAATGGGATACTGCTGAATGAAGGCAGTTGTTCGGTAAGTCAGGGCGTTTGACTGATCTATTAAAACGTAAATAAACAGTATAGCCACGAATAGAATCAAAGTTTTAATCGTCCATTTTATAATATTATGATCAACGCATGTTACTTAGACAGCCCAGGTCAACACACAAAGAAAACAGCCCAGTTTTAAGAATCTCTTATTGCCAGACAAAGTCTCTGGAGACCGATAAAGAAAGCTTTCGACATTATGTTCTCTGCTTCTAAAATGCTCATCACATCCAGAAGATATTTCCCTCTCGACTTATTTAACCCTGGGTCATGATTGG
>NC_090735.1:154924106-154931606 GCF_036898095.1 Palaemon carinicauda | reverse complement strand
AAACGAATTCCACGAATCTTTCTCAACACAAAATAGAAACAAAAATTTATATATTTTTATCCTCTAATGCTTTTCTTGTATATACATTTCATAGGTGATGTTAGTTATCATTTACTTCCTCCAGAACGCTTAACAATGGAAGAGTTTCAAAATGAAATAGCCAAGAAACTGGCTACAGGGGTAGACAAATGTATGCTGAATTGAGAGCTATTTAGGAAGAGGAAATGATACCAAAATAATGGAAGGTAAGTATAGTCATGTCTATATTTAAACAGGAAGGTGGTGTCATGGAATGCGGTAACTACAAGGGAATAAAACTAACAGAATACGGATTGGAAGTTTTTGTTGAGGTGATACTAGATGAGGGATTGAGAGATATTATAAAGATTGGCAAACAGCAGTATGGATTCGTGAGGGGGAGAGGATTATGAATGTTATCTTTTTAGTAGGGCAGTTACAAGAAAAGTGACTAGAGGGAAACAAGAAGCTCTTCTGTTCTTTTGTAGATTTAGAAAAGGCGTATGTCAGAATACCCGGAGAAGTGATGTTCTGATGCTTTAGGAGGAGGGAAGTCCTGGATAAGTTGGCTAGAATCATCGAGATGATATACAAAAGAATAAGGGCAAAAGTAATAACAGCTATTGGAGAAAGGAAAATCGTTGAAATTAGTGTTGGATTATACCAAGGGTCAGGATTAAGCCTGTTATTATTTGTTTTGTTCCTGGATGTGTTAAGTGAAGGGGTCAGAAATGAAGAGCTGTGGTAGTTCCTATATGCAGATGATTTGATGGACTACTGCTGAAAATGAGGAAGAGTTACAGAGAAGTGTGGTAGAGTTTTTTTCTAGGTATGCCTAGAATAATCTAGGAGAGATGAGATCTCCCTGTTTAACTCCTTCCTCAATCGAATTTTTCTCAATATCTTTAGGTAGTTTTAGGATTGATGTACTACTAGATAGATATTTTCAACTTTTCTAACATGATATTCTTCTATTCCCTGTTTTTGAATGGCTTTCATTACTACTGAGGTTTTAACAGAATCAAAAGCTTTCTTGTTGTCTATAAATGCCATACATAGGGGTTTACCATACTCTGTTGATTTTTCCATTAACTGATTAGTTATTATCATTATTATTACTTGCTAAGCTACAACCCTAGTTGGAAAAGCAGGATGCGATGAGCCCGGGGGATCCAACAGGGAAAATAGCCCAGTGAGGAAAAAGAAACAATGAAAATGAAATATTCAAAGAATGGTAACAACATTAAAATAAATATTTTCTCTATAAACTATTAAAACTTTAACAAAACAAGAGGGGGATAAATTAGATAGAATAGTGTGACCGAGGTACCCTCAAGCAAGAGAACTCTAAGCCAATATAGTGAAAGACCATGGTACAGAGGGTGTGTAAGACTAGAGAACAATGGTTTGATTTTGCAGTGTCTTTCTCCAAGAAGAGCAGCATATCATAGCTAAAGAGTCGCTTCTATCCTTACCGAGAGGAAAGTAGCCACTTAACAATTACATTGGAGTACTCCTAGGGAATGTGCTATCACCTATGCTGTTTACCCTTCTCATGGATTTCATAATATATAGAGCTGTTTGGGATGGCCGAGAATGTTTGGACTGGATTGGTAACAGGAAATTAGAGAACCTAGCGTATGCTAATGACGCTGATCTTATTAGCAAAATGCCACAGGATTTACAAAGCTTGCTTACCAGAAAGCATGAAATATCACATGAGGTTCACCTAAGATAAATAGAAGAAAGACAGAGATAATGAGAACAGAATATGCAATGAAAGATGAAATATCATTGGGAGGAAAGAAGATGAATGAGATGGAATCATTAAAATATTTAGGAACTATGATCTCTAATACAGGGTCTTAAGAATAGGTGTTAAATGAAATATTGAGAAAAGCAGATCAGAAAATGACTAGGTTAGGTAAAATTTTGAAACCAAATCGACTGAAGTAACATAAAAAAGTAAGCTATACAGAATATCAATTTAGTCAGATCGGTGTTACTGTATGGACTTGAGTCGTGGTATGACAATGAAACAATCTCAAAATATTTTAGTAGATTTGAGAACAAAAGCCCTCCTAATAATATTGGGAGTTGAATAGAAGGACAGGATTATAGAAAAAAGTATATGAGAGATTACTCAAGTGCCATATGTGGATGATATCATGGTGAGGCGTAATTGAAAGGTTTGAGCATGATCTTCGCACTACCTGAGAGAGATTAGTTGACCAAACTTTCAAATGGGCTCTACAAAAATAGAGAAGAGTAATAAGACCAAGGCCTACATGGCTGAAGATTATGAAGCGTGAAGTAGCAAATGATGAATGGGGAATTATTGATTTAAAAGCTCAAGAAGAGCCGACGGGTGAAATCCCACTGAGGCCCTTTGGGTCGGTAGGGGTAGGAAAAGATGATGATGAATATATATATATATATATATATATTATATATATATATATATATTATATATATATATATATATATATATATATATATATATATATTATATATATATAAAAAAATAAAAAAAAAATATATATATATACATATATATATATATATATATATATATATATATATATATATATATATATATATATATATACATATATATATACATACATATATATATATATATATATATATATATATATATATATATATATATATATATATATATAAATATACATATATATATATATATATATATATATATATATATATATATATTTATATATATATATATATATATATATATATATATATATATATATATATATATATATATATATATATATATATATATATATATATAGATAGATAGATAGATAGATAAAAAATGAACGGGATTTCAATAAATTATATCTCTTTGCAATCAAGTGATAACAGACTGGTTTTAGCTAATCTTCCCATTCATATGATTGGCATGTGTAATCTATCAATTTTTGTCGAAAGTGGGTTCAAAACAACGTGCCCTTTCAATCTGAAAATAATTAGTCTTCAAATCAAAATAGGATTTAATGGATTATGAAAAAGGATTTCAACTGTAAATGGTATTATAGATTGATGTTTACATAAAAAAGCAAGACTGCTGTAAATAAGGTTTCTTAAATAAATTTCTGTGAAGAGGTTAATTCAAGGTATTAAAATATATCTTCAATAGAAACAAACTTTTAATAGAAGAATTGCGGTGAAGCTTAGTGAAAGTATGAAGGTCACATCAAATCCATTTGAAAAATGAAAATCAGCACGTGGAGTGTTTCATATTGTTTAATCTAATTCAAGAAGAAATGTTAAGACTTTAGAATTAATATATGAATGATATGGTATTTGGTTTTCGTTTTTAGGAAAAAACAAATAACCTATAAGAAAATATGTTATCACAAGTGAACCAAAACTGTGAAGTTATTATATGTATATGAAAATCTCTCTCTCTCTCTCTCTCTCTCTCTCTCTCTCTCTCTCCTCTCTCTCTCTCTCTCTCTCTTCATATATACATATATATAAATACAGACACACACACACACACACACACACACACATATATATATATATATATATATATATATATATATATATATATATATATATATATATATATATATATATATATATATATATATATATATCCCCATATGTTTATATGTTTACATGTATATATATATATAATATATATATATATATATATATATATATATATATATATATATATATATATATAAATATGTGTATGTATATATGTATATTTCCTTATTTCCTTTCCTCATTGGGCTATTTCCCTGTTGGAGCCCTTGGGCTTACATCATCTTGCTTTTCCAACTAGGGTTGTAGCTTGGCTAATAATAATAATAATAATAATAATATTAATAATAAAGATATATATATATATATATATATATATATATATATATATATATATATATATATATATATATGTATGTATGTAACAATCAAATGGAAGGGGCTACACTAGAGGATAATAAATTACAACACGTGAAAGTATTAAAAAGATGCTCCTTCCAAATCCTTATCTATACAGAAATAGTTCACTTAACAGGAATTTCCCTATGGATATACGATCCCATGGGAGAGAGAATTTGGTATTAAAGGGTATTCGTGGGTTATTTAAAAAAATAAAAATCCCCAATGTTTGTGATAAAACTATTAAGAAAGGGATGAGTGTTACTTACTTTCCAATTAATCGTAATGGTGCTGATTGGTTGATTTCGATTCCAAGTACAAATCAGGAAATTGAAATTGACACGATTAGATACAGAAGGGTCGGATTTAATTCTTATCTCACTTCACAATTAAATGGGTTAGCCATATTTTCCCCGCAGCTAAGGTTTGAATCACTGGCAGGGCTGAATTACTTATCATAAGCGTATTTTCCTCTGGGTCTGTGATCCCGTAGCAGAGCGAATTCAGTATCAAAAGTTATTTATCACCTTATCATAGAAAATGAAAATCGACAGAGTTATAGATAACTTATCATATAACGGCAGAATGTTACATACTTACCAATCAGCTGTAATGATGATGAGTTTATTACAATTATAAGTATAAATCCTGAATTTGACAGGTTGATTAAAGAAGGGTCTAAATCAACTCTTACGTCTCTTTAAGCTTATTTAAACAGATAACGAACAAAGAAATATTCGTGTTGAGAAAACAAAAAAATTATCAAAGAAAGGCGGCTATGGTTTTAATGGAGAGTATAACTCAATTTCTACAATAACAGTGAGAACTCCTTTCTTAAGGTTTTCTATTTCGAAAGGTTTGCAATCGTAAACTAAGTTTCATTGTTGTACAAAATGAATGGAATGCCCCTGGGCTTACCCATATTTACTACAAGATAAACGGAAAGGCATAATTTAATCTTTTTCATAATATTTCATGAATGAAATCTAGTGACAGACCTGGAAAAATGTAGAATAAATCTTTCAACATTTTACTGTCAAGTGTTACACTGTTCATAGTAAAAAAAAAATATAATAATAAAACAAAGAAAGCTGTCAACATTCTCCAACGAAATCCAGAAATTCTGACATATTTGAAATAAAAAAAAATCTCTCCCTCGCTGTGATAGTATATACTTTTTCAGCTAAAGTTAGACACGAAAAAATTTATTTTTTTGTAAGAAATGGCTCCAACATTTTAATCAATTTTAATTTTCATCATCCATATCACACTTTTACTTGCATTATTCAGTTTAGTTTATCTCTATTTAGGAAACCTACGACAAGTAATAACTATTGTTGAATTGTTCCTATTTTCACAAATTTCTTCTGGTAAAAAGTAGTTTGTAGGGTTCTATTTACAACATGTGATTACAATAGATTTAATTAGTAGAAATACGAATTTTTTTTTTTAATGTGCTTTTATCCTAATTTTCTATGAAAACTTTTTATAATGCAAATAATTGTTTTTGAAAAAATATTTCTATTTCAATGTTCCATTTTCTCGAATTAAAATAAAATCTTACATATATGATGATTATATACAAAACATCTTAATAATCCCATTTCGTAACATCGTTTAAGTAGGTCATTTTGTTACAGCTCCACATAATTGGAAGTCATTCAATGATAAAACGAAAATTTTAACATCGGAGCGACTTTGGCTATGTTTCTTATCTCTCAAGGTTTGCCCAAATTTAAGGAAAGGTGGATTATGACTTTTTGGGAGAAATACATTCATCCATAATTCATCAGATGATAGATGATTCTAGAGAGGGTTGGTAGTGGATTTTATATCTGAAAGGTTTACCTTTTCTGGGAAATGGCTTCATAGTAAAAGAACATTAAAAATATTAACAAATGCTGTCTTTTATATCCTAATAAAAACACACCTACATCATATAATTACTAACAAATCTTTACTCAGAAAGCATTAGTAACTTTAAAAACGCTCTGAGAAGAATAAAATTACTATAAATCTACGAATTACTAGAAGATTCATGAGTCGAAGCAAAATATGCTGGGAGAATCATCATCATCTCCTCCTACGCTTATTGACGAAAAGGGCCTCGGTTAAATTTCACCAGTTGCCTCTATCTTGAGCTTTTAATTCAATACTTCTCCATTCATCATATACTTCGCGCTTTATAGTCCTCAGCCATGTAGGCCCGGTCTTCTAACTCTTTTAGTCCCTTGTGGAGCCCAGCTGAATGTTTGGTAAGCTAATCTCTCTGAGGGAGTACGAAGAGCATGCCCAAACCATCTCCATCTATCCCTCATCATGATCTCATCCACATATGGCACTCGAGTAATCTCTCCTATATTTTAATTTCTTATCTGGTCCTAACATTTAACTCAAAATATCTTTCTGAGGGCTTTGTTCTCAAATCTACTAAATCTATTGAAGATTGTTTCAATGTCATACTATGACTCATTTCCATAGAGTAACACCGATCTCAATGAACTGATATATAGTCTGATTTTTACATGTAATTTCAGGCGATTTGACTTAACCTAGCCATTGCCTGATTTGCTTTTCTCAATCTTTTTAGTAAACTCTAATTCTAAAGACCCTGTATTAGAAGTCATAGTTCCTAAATACTTAAATGATTCTACCTCATTGATCATTTCTCCTTCCAATGATATTTCATCTTCCATTACATACTCTGTTCACATCATCTCTGTCTTTCTTCTATTTATCTTTGACCAGCCTCATGTGATATTTCATGCCTTCTGGTAAGCAAGCATTGCAGATCCTGTGGTGTTCTGCTAACAAGGACAGCAACATCAGCATAATCTAGGTGTTCTAAATTCCTATCACCAATCCAGTCCAATCCTTCTCCTCCATCTCTGACTGTTCTAAGCATTACAAAATCCATGAGGAAAAGAATCATAGGTGACAACACATTCCCTTGGACTACTCCGTTGTTCACTGGAAATTCATTTGATGTGACTCCATTAACATTAACTTGGCAATTGCTATAATCATGAACAGACTTAATCAAATTTACATAATTAAGTGGAATTCCATAATAACCCAGGGCTCTCCACAAAATTGTCTGGTGCACACTATCAAAGGCTTTTTCATAGTCCGCAAATGCCATCAAAAGGGGATTTTTTATATTCATGAATTGCTCTAAAACATTTCTCAAAATGAAAATTTGGTCAGTGCAAGTTCTACCTTTTCTAAATCCTCCTTGTTCATCTGTCAGCCTTTCATCAATCTTTCTCTCCAGTCTCTTTAGAATAAGCATACTATATATTTTTATAGCAACTGGAGTAGGTGGTATACCTCTGTAATTATTGCAATCAGCTAGGTCTCTTTTTTTTTGCTATTTTCACTAACACTCCTAGCTTACATTCATCAGGTTTTGCCTCTTCATGCTACATTCTACAAAATAATCATGTAAGCATTTTTGGATTCACTTCATTTTCGGCCAGTATCATCTTGGCAGGTATTCCATCGTATCCCGGGGCTTTCCATCTCTTTAGTTTTTTTTTTTAGGATAGTCATGCCCTA
>NC_090735.1:154916606-154919106 GCF_036898095.1 Palaemon carinicauda | reverse complement strand
ATATTGAAGTGACTTTGGCTATGTTTCTTATCTCTCAAGGTTTGCCCAAATCTAAGGGAAACGGGGATTATGATTTTTGGGAGAAATACATTCATCCATAATTCATCAAATGATAGCTGATTCTAGAGAGGGTCGGTTGTGGAATTTATATCTAAAAGGATTAACTTTTCTGGGAAATGGCTTTATAGTAAAAAAAACATTAAAGAGATTAACAAAATGCTGTATTTTACATCCTAATAAAAACACACCTACATATGATTACAAACAAATCTTTACTCAGAAAGCATTAGTAACTTTTAAAATGCTCCGAAAAGAATAAACTTACCATAAATCTACGAATTACCAGAAGATTCATGAGTTGAAGCAAAATATGCTGGGGAGAATCATCATCATCTCCTCCTACGATTATTGACGCAAAGGTCCTCGGTTAAATTTCACCAGTCGCCTCTATCTTGAGCTTCTAATTCAATACTTCTCCGTTTCATCATCTACTTCGCGATATATATATCCTGAGCCATGTAGGCCCGGGTCTTCCAATTCTTCTAGTCCCTTGTGGAGCCCAGCTGAATGTTTGGTGAGCTGATCTCTCTGGGGGAGTACGAAGAGCATGTAAATCCATCTCCATCTATCCCTCATCATGATCTCATCCACATATGGCACTCGAGTAATCTCTCCTATATTTTCATTTCCAATCTGGTCTTACCATTTAACTCAAAATATCTTTCTGAGGGCTTTTGTTCTCAAATCAATTAAATCTATTGAAGATTGTTTCATTTTCATACTCTGACTCATGTCCATAGAGTAACACCGATCTCAATAAACTGATATGTAGAATGATTTTTATATGTAATTTCGGGCGATTTGATTTCCAAATTTGACTTAACCTATCCATTGCCTGATTTGCTTTTCTCAATCTTTTTAGTAAACTTTAATTCTAAAGACCCTGTATTAGAAGTCATAGTTCCTGAATACTTTAATGATTCTTCCTCATTAATCCTTTCTCCTTCCAATGATATTTCATCTTCCATTACATACTATGTTCACATCATCTCTGTCTTTCTTCTATTTATCTTCAGACCAACCTCATGTGATATTTCATGCCTTCTGGTGAGCAAGCATTGCAGATCCTGTGGTGTTCTGCTAACAAGGACAGCAACATCAGCATAATCTAGGTCTGCTAAATTCCTATCACTAATCCAGTCCAATCCTTCTCCTCCATCTCTGACTGTTCTAAGCATTACAAAATCCGTGAGGAGGAAAAAAATCATAGTTGACTACACATTCCCTTGGACTTCTCCGTTGTTCATTGGAAATTCATTTGATGTGACTCCATTAACATTAACTTGGGAATTGCTATGCTCATGAACAGACTTAATCAAATTTACACAATTTCAGAGGAATTCCATAATAACACAGGACTCTCCACAAAATTGGCTGGTGCACACTATCAAAGGCTTTTTCATAGTCCGCAAAGGCCATCAAAAGGGGATTTCTATATTCTCAGAATTGCTGTAAAACATGTCTCAAAATTAAAATTTGGTCAGTGCAAGTTCTACTTTTTCTAAATCCTCCTTGTTCATCTGTCAGCTTTTCATCAATCTTTCTCTCCAGTCTCTTTAGAATAAGCATACTATATATTTTCATAGCAACTCGAGTAGGTGGTATGCCTCTGTAATTATTTCAATCAGCTAGGTCTCTTTTTTTTCTATTTTCACTAACACTCCTAGCTTACATTCATCAGGTTTCACCTCTTCATGCTACATTCTACATAAATAATCTTGTAAGCAGTTTGCGATTCACTTCATTTTCGGCCAGTATCATTTCGGCAGGTTATTCCATCATATCCCGGGGCTTTCCATCTCCTTAGTTATTTTTAGGATAGAGCCATGCCTTAAAACATACTAAATTCATTCATTGTAACACTAAGGTCCTCATCAGCTTCAGGTATATCAATCCAATTATTCCCTCCATATGTCCTATTCATAACGTCAATAAAGTGTTCCATCCAACGTTGTCTATCTTCATCTTCTGTTGCTATAACAGAACCCTCTCTCTTTTTGATGGGTATATGCTTCTTCCTCTTTTAATAGGGGTTTACTTACTATGTCTAATGGCTTTTTAACTGTTCTGAGGTTATTAGAGTTTCAGTACAAAATAATGTTACGTCCACTCTTTTCAGAATTTCAAGGTTTTCCATGGAGAACGTATTACTAAATGATAAGAATTGACGGGGAACTTAAATTACCCTTATTTCTAGAGTATATGCGCTGCTTAAAATACTACATTTGTAAAAGTATTATTATATTATTAACTTCACCTGATAATAGCAAGCTGGATAAAGTAGATATTTCTCTCTTTATATTGTTTTTTGTATTGCTCTTCTGATACATTTTCGACTGGGATCATCAGGATTACGATCACAACCTGAAGTATATTTTTCCTCTTCAAGATATCATTATTTGGCTTCACAATAAATTAGCAAAATGAGTTGAAGAGAGAT
>NC_090735.1:154906606-154911606 GCF_036898095.1 Palaemon carinicauda | reverse complement strand
ATGTACGTACTGTACCAACCGTGTTTCACAAAATTGTACATAATTCCTTTTGTATATATTATGCTTGTATCTTCGCTCTTCCCTCGCACTAAAACGAACATGAAAATTCATGTCTGGTTTTTCTTCTGTAATATTGTCTGTCTTGTGAACTTGTTATGTCCTGTTGCCTTGAGTTTTTGTATATAAGGAGAGTGTTCTACAATAATATAACTCAGTCGATTGCTTCCTGCCTTTGAGTTCACAACCCTCTCTCGGCTCCGTCACATTGGTGACCCCGGAAGTCGACTCGCTCCCACTGCCTTCCACCCCCACCTCCCTCACCCCTCCATCGTTAGTGCTATGGCGGACTCTACTACAGCAGTTGGCGCTGCGGCCGCCCCATTGAAACTTTCACCGTTCGCCAGGGGAGAAGCATTTGCTTGGTTTCAGCGTGCAGAAGTCCAGTTTCGCATTAACGGCGTGACTCGCTCAACCACCAAAGCGGATTATGTTCTCGCGGTGATACCCAAGGACACCTTCCCGGAAATATCCGACTGGCTTTGTGAATAAGGAGACAAGCCAATAGCGTATGACGCCCTCAAAACATACCTTCTGCAGCAGTACTCGCCGTCGCCAGCCGCCCGTGTAGCAAAGCTTTTTCAGCTCTCGGAACAACCGTTGGGGGGACCAAAGGGCTTCGCTTGCCCTCAGGGAAATGACCAGTATTGCTCGTCTTCAACCTGCCGCAGACGGCTCTCCTCGTGAGGTGAACCTACTTCGTGCCCTTTGGATACGCCGTTTACCCGGACCTAACCTATACGCGCTGCGATACCCGATGTCGATAGTTTACCCATAAAGGACTTGATGACCAAAGCCCGACGCCCTTATGGACAGCCACTTCAAGACCTCCATCAACGCCTCCACCCCTGACGAAGAGGATGCCTATTTAACGTCAACTGAAGCTGACATGAATGCCGTAGGACATACACGCCCCACACCCGTGACGTGCCGAAGCAGAGACAAAGCCGCCCACCACCCACCAATCGCTCGCGCCCCAACAAACGACTTCTACAGCCACTTACTACCTCCCATCCGCCGCAGTTTTGCTACTACCACTTCAGATTCGGGGCAACTGCGAAGAAATTTGCCGAGGATTGTCAGTGGCCAAAAAACGTGTAAGTAGGCCATCGCTCGTGGCGATGGCCTCCTGTGTTTCTAATCTTTTCTTTTTACAGGATGCAAGAACGGGGCGTGCGATTTTTGGTAGACACGGGTGCCAGCGACGTCGCTATTGGTGCAGTACTCGAGCAGGTGGTCAAAGGCTCCCTCGCCCATTGGCCTTCTTCAGCAGAAAACTGTCCAAGGCAGAATCGGGTTATTCTACCCTCGATCGGGAATTACTGGCAGTGCACTTGGCTGTCCGTCACTTTCGCCATTTCTTAGAAGGTACGCCCTTCGTGATTCGCACAGACCACATGCCTCTGGTACACGCCTTCACTCGACAGTCTGACGCCTGGTCCCGCCCGTCAACGCCGACATCTCTCCGCCGTGGCTGAATACAATTGCACCCTCCAATACGTCCCTGTGAAAATGAATCCCGTTGCCGATGCCCTGTCATGAAACACGTTGGCTGCCGTTCAACTGGGATTGGATTACAACGCCCTGGCTGAAGCCCAACGACAGGATCCAGAGTATCAAGCTTGTAGGACATCCTGCACGTCCCTCCATTGGGAAGACTTTCCCCTCGAATGACTCCAACACCATCCTCCTCTCTGACGTCAGTACTGGTAGACCGCGACCTTGAATTCCTGCTCCCATGCGCTGACTGGTGTTTGATTTCATTCACGGCCTTTCACATCCCTCGTGCCGTTCTACTGCACAGCTGCTGAAGGCAAAGTTCATTTGGCACGGCATTTCTAACGATGCTAAGGATTGGGTCAGCGCCTGTACTTCTTGCCAAACTTCCAAAGTACTTCGACACACGGATTCAGGAGTGGGCACCTTTCATAAACCTCAGCGTCATTTCGCACACATTCATGTTGACGTTGTATTCCCCCTACCCACATCACAAGGACATCGTTACCTGTTTACCGTCATGGACCGCTCCACTCGTTGGCCTGAAGCCATTCCCATGGAAACTGCAACGTCCGCCTCATGTACATCTGCCTTACTCTCTGGATGGATTTCAAGATTCGGTATCCCTGAGCATATTACTTCTGACAGGGGAACCACTTTCGCCTCTCAATTGTGGACGTCATTAGCGAATCTCCTGGGCATCACCCTACATCAGACAACGGCCTACAACCCCGCTGCCAATGGAATGGTTGAACGTTTTCATCGCACCCTCAAAGCAGCTTTGATGTCCCGCTGCAAGGATTGCAACTGGTTTACCCTCAGCTTCCCTGGGTCCTCCTGGGACTAAGGACCACTCCTAAAGACGCCCTCGACGTCTCGGCAGCTGAAATGGTGTATGGCGACCCGTTGGTCGTCCCTGCCGAATTTTTTCCTTCTACAACCTCCTCCCACGATCTCCAGCGCATACGTCACGTCGTGGGAAAATTTACTCCATGCCGCCAGACTTACAAGCCACCAGCGAAGCATCACATACCAACGGACTTGCACTCTACAACGCACGTCTTCCTGCGCAACGACACCAGCAAGCCACCACTAACGCCCCCTTACACGGGCCCTTTCCTTGTGATCCGACACAGTCCGAAAGCATTCCTCCTAAACATTCGGGGCAAAGAAGACTGGGTCTCCATTGATCGTCTAAAACCTGCTTATCTTCTGCCAGATGACCCGCCTACAGTTCGCCTCTCTAGATCAGGGCGCCCTATTTAACATGTACAGTATGTCATTTTTAGGGGGGGAGCCATGTACCAACCGTGTTTCACACAATTGTACATAATTCCTTTTGTATATATTATGCTTGTATCTTCGCTCTTCCCTCGCACTAAAACGAACATGAAAATTCATGTCTGGTTTTTCCTCTGTAATATTGTCTGTCTTGTGAACTTGTTATGTCCTGTTGCCTCGAGGTTTTGTATATAAGGAGAGTGTTCTACAATAATATAACTCAGTCGATTGCTTCCTGCCTTTGAGTTCACAACCCTCTCTCGGCTCCGTCACAGTACATTCATTGAACATCTGAGAAGGTACCTCTGTAAACCTTATTTGATGTCACTCTCGTTTTCATTTATCATCATCTTAGTTTCACTAATATTAATTTTTTGTCATACATTTATGCTTTATCTATTAAAATCTTCTTTCATCGTTTTTAAGTCTTCCAGTAATTCATTAAACACAACACTGCAAAAATAAATCAAAGAAATTGCGAATAGAAAGGATGTTTATTTTTTGGATGAATGACCATCAATTTACCTAATATCGATAGAAAATTTTATTTGACTTAAATCATTTTTAAGCATATTCTGAATATATAGCTTTCCAGATAGTGCGTTTCTCTTTGCTAATAAAAAATAACTCCCCAATCAAAGAACTTATTACCAATTCTGGAAGCGATACCCATAAAGGAAATGTGAATACTTTATTAACAAGATTATCATTTCTACGGTCACAAATTTGGTTTATTTTTTTTTTTCCACGTTCATTACAAATTGTGATTTATACAAAATATTTTTGTGGTACGACACAAGGTGAAATTTGCAGTCTCGTCGCAAAATGTGCGCTTCAATGGTTAATATTTTCTATTCATATGCAAAGTACCCACGTAAGTGGTCAGCCCAAAATTTTCCTGTTCCCTTTGATGGCAAGAAGCGTTATTACGCTCTGTGGGCAGTATATATTTTCTAACATAAATTAAGTCTTCTTGAAACGTTTATGAAAATATGAATAGAATACATGTTATATGTTATCAGTTCTATAATTTTACACAATCATTGAATAAAATCAGAAAGTTTTTTTTTAACCAAAACTAGCCACGCAAGTATCTGTTTTCAAGTAAATTAAGTATTTTTATTTTTAAATATTACTGCATATAAATTACAATTTTATACCTTTCCAAAGATACATTGTGATTAAATTAGTTCCTCAGAGATTGTCATAATATTACAGATGAAATTCTTGCATAATCAAAACAAACTCCCCTAGGATTCAGATTTTATGTCAAGATTTAATGATAAAGTAACTCTAACTTCATTAAGAAAATTATGAGCTTAAATACCTATGTATTCCATATTGTCCAAGTGTCATATCTCCCTCTTCTTACCAGTTAAATCAGAAATGTATGACTCGTTTGTTATGAAAGCTAAAAGTTTATCCTATATTACATCTTTGTTTTAGGATTTATTCTCGTGTGTTTTTTCCATAATGTAGAATAATTCCTCTTCTTTTTTTTGCTAATTAAACTACAGCCCACCAAAATTTCAACAAAAGTTTCATATTCTTTGTACATGTTGTATTAATACTAATGCGTTCTCACAATCAAGAATGTTGACACTATCAGAAAGGGTTGAGACACCAAGTCCTAGGCTAAGGGACGTTAAATACTATCTCTGGGATACCACCATAGTGATGATATGAAATGTAATTTCTGGTGATCATCTGAGTAGTGATATTTGTCATCCACATTTTATATTAAATATGCATCTGTTTGCTGGTTTGACCAAACGATCCAACTTTATTTACTTTGATTCCTTCTCCTGGGTGCAGCCATGTGGTCGCTGAGTCTTTTAACATAGGTCTAGCTATCAGTCGATTAACTATGAAAATTATGGAAACCGAAATAACACCTAATATCCCTCAAGTATGATTGTTAGGCAATTACGACCGCCGATATTTACCCCTTATATCTGGTCATTGAGATTTAATTTTATCTACATGATAACTATTCCTATTTTTTATGAATTTTCTTATTCTGTGTCACTCTAAAAACTAATATTTCTAGGAAATTATGTTTGGAGGAGCCTGTTTAAACTGCGAACATATTTCAATAATTTCATTTTTATTGTTTTGAATATTATTTTCGTGCCCAGTCTTTTGCAACTCAATCTTATTCAAAA
>NC_090735.1:154891606-154894106 GCF_036898095.1 Palaemon carinicauda | reverse complement strand
TCTACCGACAGTAAATGACAGAATGTTTAGCCGAACTAGACAAGCAAATGATCTTTTCATTCCAAGAACTAGTTTTGATATTGGTTTTAGATATCAATGTAAGGGGACCATGAGCGTGATATAAATTACCTATTCCAATGAAAAATAAAGAAAAAAAAAATATTGGTACCCAGTACCAAAATTACATTTATATCTTGAGGAATTTGAACATTTTTATCAATCAATTTCTAATCATTGGGGAAACATACTAATGATGAAAGCTTGTAAATGTATGTAAAATTTTATTTCTATTCTATATGTTATACTTTTATATAATAAAATGTAATTAATACCCATTATATAATGGAAATAGATGAGTTATTATAATTATTATTATTATTATTATTATTATTATTATTATTATTATTATTATTATTAATATTATTACTCTCTCTCTCTCTCTCTCTCTCTCTCTCTCTCTCTCTCTCTCTCTCTCTCTCTCTCTCTCTCTCTCTCCTCTCTCTCTAATGAAGCTGATTTGAATAATGAGATTTCAACTAATGATATGAAATATGATAAATTTATAACTTGCGCAAAAGGATATAGGAAAGATCTTCAAAAAGGAACTTCCCTCCTTCCTCACGATCCTTTTAGGTTAAAAACGCGTTCATAACTTAATAAATGATGCTTTTACCGAGTAAGAGCAACTTCATCATAAGAAAAAAAAAATGCTTATTATATGGCATATGTTAAAACCTTAAAAAAATATATACTTTGAGTGTCAATTTATTTGTTCTAGCTATTTTCTCTCACTATGCTCTTGCTAATTACCATTTGTTATCGGAAAGAAAATGGAAATAATACACTTATGTGATAAATAAATTAAAAATAAAGCACTTATGTGATAAGTAAATTAAAAATAATACACTTATGTGATATTTATGTATAATAACATGTGTGTATGATCTCTGCTTTTTTTTGGTGTAGTTAGACTGTCTTTAAAATAATTTTAGTCACCAAAAATTGGAGGAAATAATATTATGCAATAGGATGCTTTATATCCAGCAATTTCTTCTTGAGAGGTGGAGATAGAAAAGTTGAGTCTGAGATATTTGTGAGTATGTGGATGTGTTTGTTCAAAAACGCCAAACGACTGGGCCGATCATGACTGGGGTGGCATTGTTTAACGGTCCAGCATGTAGGAAGTCTTATGAAGCTGGTGATTGGTCAACTGGTGAAATATGGCACGTGCTAGGTAATGCAAAATGTGCCGTGCCATATTATTTTTGAGAAGAGCAACCGGTCCCCAAATCAACACGCAAAGCACGTTAAACCTGTATCTTTTGGGATCATCATATCCGGTGGTTGCACACAGCTCCCACCAGGGGTGCCAAACCCGCGCCTTGAATTAGGGTAGAATTTAAAATCGAACTTTTGAGGTGGCAAAGTACACCATTCCATGTCACTCGATGAGAGGAACACGATGGTGCAAAGGTCACTTCCGTGTCTTGATCACTTTAGCCCCCCCCCCCCCCAAAAAAAAAAAAAAACCTGCGTTGCAAAATTTGATGCTTGACCCGACCTCAGAAGTCACCAGTTGACCAACAACCTTGCAAATGCCTACCAATCGCTTCGCCTCGTGATGCCTGACACATTTGTCTGTTGCAAGCTCAATTATGGGCATAAAAGAAAAGGAAAGAACTAGATGATTAAGAATTTAAACTGCAAAAAGTTAAGCCCGATGGTAAATAAGCAATATCAATCAAAGAAAACGTACCTACTCGTATGTGGCTTGAGGGCAGTAGAAATGTATAGTGTTGAAACTTGCTCTATTGTAATTGTAGAAAAGTGACATTGAAAGGCAAACGAAAATACCATTTCAAATGCTACATTGCAACTCATGGTCTCAGCGTCAAGGAGTGATTTTAGTAGTAAGGTGACCAAGACAACATCCACCCATTTAGATATTACCATTAGATAGTTTGGGGTCTTTCGACTGGCCAGACAGTAGTACATTTGACTCCTCTCTTTAGTTTACGACTAATTTTGTGTTTGCATACATACACACCGAATAGTCTGGCCTATTCTTTCCACATCCTCCTCTCTTCTCATACACCTTACAAAACTGCGATAACACAACAATTCTTCTCCACTCAAGTGGTATACTACTGCAATGTAATTGTTCAGTGGCTACTTTCCTCTGGGTAAGGGTAAAAGAGATTATTTTTCTATTGTTCTCTAATCTTAGGTAGTGATATAACTACTGTACCCTGGCCATCCACTATCTTAGATTAAAGTTCTCATAGTTAAGGGTACACTCGGGGACGCTGTTCTATCTTCTTTCTCTCCTTGTTTTTTGTTTTTTAAAGCTTCCAGAGTTTGTATGTGAAAGATCTTCTTTAATGTTGTTATTGTTCTCTAAATATTCTATTTTGATATTTTATTACTTCCCCTGAAGTTTTTTTACTTGTTTTCTTTCCTCACTGGGGTATTTTTACCTCTATGAGACCTTGGGCTTATA
>NC_090735.1:154879106-154884106 GCF_036898095.1 Palaemon carinicauda | reverse complement strand
GCCGGTTGTCTCTATCCTGAGCTTTCAATACAATATTTTTCCATTAATCATACCCTACGTCAAACTTCATAGTCCTCAGGCATATGGGCATGGGTCTTAACACTCTTCTAATGCCTTCCAGAGACCAATTAAAAATTTGGTGGACTATTCTCTATTAGCGAGTGCTAAGAGATGCCCAAACCCTCTTCCCTTTATCATGATCTTGAGTAATCTCCTCTATGGTTTCTTTTCTGATACTGTCCTGCTATTCAACTCCCAATATTCTTTTGGGAGCTTTGTTTTCAAATATACTAAATCTTTTAGAGATTATTTCTTTATCTTGTCCTTGTCATGTCTCATGTCCATACTGTAAAGGAGATCTCACTAAAATGATCTATAGCTTGGTTTTTTTTTTTATGTAATTTCAGGCGATTTCATCTCCAAATTTTACTTAACCTAGCCACTGTTAGATATGCTTTTTTCAATCATTAATTAAACTCTAATTGTGAAGACCTTTTATTAGAGATCCTAGTTCCTAGATACTTGATTGATTCTACGACAATAATTCTTTCTCCTTCCAATGATATTTCATTTTCAATTGCATACTCTGTTCTCATCACCTGTCTTTTTTCTATATATCTTGAACCTAACCCTCTGTGATATTTCATGTATTCTGGTAAGCAAGCATTGCAAATCCTGTTGTGTTCTTCTAATAAGGATAGTGTCATTGGCATACTCTAGATTAGTTAACTTCCTATCACTAGCCCAGTTGAATTCTTCTTCACAATCACCAACTCTTCAACTGGTTACAAAATCCGTGAGAAAGATAAACAGCATACGTGATAACCCATTCCCTTTGAGTTCTCCGCTGTTCACTGTAAATACGTATGATAGGGCTCCACTGATATCAACTTTGTACTTGCTATTCTTATGAAAAGACTTAATCTAATTTATATATTTAGGCAGAATTCCATAATAACTCGGTACTCTCCACAAAATTGGCCGGTTGACACTATCAAAGACTTTTTCATAGTCCACAAATATCATCAAAGGTTGATTTCTATTTTCTCCGTGTTGTGCAGCATATCTACAAAGGAAAATTTGATCAGCACAACTTCTACCTTTTTTAAATCATACTTGTTCATATCTTAGATTATCATCAATTCTTCTCTCTGGTCTCTAGTATATGTATATTCTATATTTCCTTGACAACTGACGTAAATGAGATGCCTCTGTAAGTATTGCAATAGGTCAAGTCTACTTTTTTTGCCATTTCACCAAGACTCCTAACACCCACTCATCAGATTTTGCCTCTTCAAGCCAAATTCTATAAATGAATCTTCTGAGTAGATTGGGGGTCACTTCATTTTCAGCCATTATCATCTCATCTGTTATTTCATCGTATCCCGGAGAGTTCTATCTCCTGATATTTTTAATGATAATTTCGACTTCAAACACACTGTATCCAATCATGGCCAAATCTGAGTCTTCACCAGCCTCCGGTATATATATATATATATATATATATATATATATATATATATATATATATATATATACACATATATATATATATATATATATATATATATATATATATATATATATATATATATATATATATATATATATATATATATAAACTACTCCTTCCATATCTTCTGTTCATGACATCACTAAAAGGTTTCATCCAACGTTTTATTTATTCATCTTCTGTTGCTATAACAGATCCATCTCTCTTCTTATTGTGTGTATATATATACATATATATATATATATATATATATATATATATATATATATATATATATATATATATATATATATATATATATTTATTTATTTATTTATTAATGTCCGTTTCCCTGCTGGAAAATATGAAGTGTACCTCATTTTTTTCACGAATTTCCAAAAATGGTTTATCGCAATATATATCAATATGCTTAAAAGGTTTAGCAAAGAAACGAAGAAATCACAATATGACATGAAATCGCAATGACAAAAGTAAACTTCAAATTAGTTTATTTATAGTTAAAAGTTCACTCCAATGAGAACTTAAAGCGTATTGAGAAGAGATGTTTCATCAGTATCCCCAAAGATCGAGATAACATATCCTTTTTTTTTTTTTTTTTTTTTAATACGTAACTTCAGTTATTATTTTACCAGTCAACGAAATTCCACATAAGGTTGAAATATGGCGTTTTACCTTTAAATAACCTAATGATAAATAGATTTTCTGGTATAAACTTAATGCAAATAAATAGAATTTTGATAATACCTCCTTCACCCTAATGAAAATCATCAGAACTCACCAGAATGACCTTTGATCAGATATATGAATTCGATATTTTGGTAATCGTTGGGTAAACAAAGTATAACACAAATTCATATAATTTATGACATTGAAATGTTTCGTGAATTCATATCAACTTTGAGGTTAAACTGATGAATCATAAGAATCTCCTAAGATTGGGCCTTTTCAAGTTTTTCTTCCGTCGATTCTACTTGAATTTAGAAATTGGATTTCTCTAAACTCTTACTGTACTAATTTCAACAGTGTAAATACACTGCATACAAGGTGATATTGAAATAACCTTTTTATTATTTGATATAAACATATATTTTTCTCTTTAAGAATAAAATTATTCCGTATATTTTCATTAGTTCCATGTTAAAAAAATGAGATAATAACAATGGCTATCATCAAAAAAAAAAATATTTATCTCTGGGTTCTTAGTAAAATATTCAAATGAAAGAGATCGCTTTAGAAAAGTTATGTTACATAATCCCTATTTTATATAACGCTGTAACGTTGAACTCCCACGTGTGGCCCTTTTCACTTGCATAATCTTGTCATCAAACCCAGTGACCAAACTCCGAATGTATTAAAAATGAACTGTATCGTCCATTCATTTTTAACTCTTAAATATTCATATTAGCTTTCAACTATTCAGGTAACAGGAAAAATAAGTAGAAGGTGCAATAATGAATTGATCATATTGTTTAAATTTCATGCGGAATATATATCTTAATATCTTGACATTTACTGTTTTATTAAAAATAGACTTATGTGGGGGAAATTTGCAATTTATTTCTTTTCATAAGAGGGTCCTTTATATCACATGAATGGTCCTGGAATTTCCTTAATTATACTAAAATTCCAGGCATCACGCCTCTGCATTATGCGGTCTTTAATAATATTCATATATATATATATATATATATATATATATATATATATATATATATATATATATATATGTATATATATATACATGTATACATATATATATATATATATATATATATATATATATATATATATATATATATATAAATATATATATATATATATATATATATATATATATATATATATGTATACATGTATATATATATACATATATATATATATATATATATATATATATATATATATATATATATATATATATATATATATATATATCTAGAATCAACACGAGATCATTCAGAATTATTAATAATCATTAGTACTGAAATGGATTTTATATAAATATATTTTCATATATTATATCTCTTAACTTATTCTTGGTATAGGGGTCTCAATGCCAGAGAACTTCAAATCATTCATTGGTATAGGGACATAGTTCTTGTACGAATTATATCAAATTCTAAAATGAGTGGTTAAAATATCACTTAAATACTTTTTTATTTATTACAATATAACAGAATAAAATAACCCCATGACTAAATAATCCAGAAGGGGTAGTTAAAATTGTCTCTTTTTCACAGGCCTATATAAAGAACTTTGTAAAATATAAAATGTTTTCACAAATTGTCTGAAAAAAAATCTTCCTGTTTCTTTGTCCTAAGCTAAAATAGCTCTTTCTTGAATTTGAAAATCTAGGTCACGGGTATTATGTTTTTAAAGTTTATGTGGTCAAAGGAGCATTGATATGAACTGACGCCGATAGACGGGATCCCATTTAACCTTAGAAATAACGCGTTTCACAATATGAAAACCATCCATAAACAATAGGCGTCCTTCCAAAGGCAAAATTTGCTTTCTAGGGTTCATAATTTGCATTCAGAGTTTGATTAAAATATATAATGATTTACGAGGTTGTCTTGAACCCCAATTATTTTTTGGTTTTATTTTTTTTTCTTACGTATAAGATGAGCCAACATCACCTATAATTCTTTTTTGGTCAAGTTACTTTTATGGGTGGGTGTAACAACAACCCACCTGTCCGTCAGTTTTTTTAGCTTAAAAACGAATATAAGTTCACGATGACTTGCATATGTGCTCAAAGGGAACTCTATACCTTTGGAATCTCCAAACATTCTTTTATTTTCAAATAAAGTTAAGGAGTGTGCTCTTTCATAAAGCTCGTGTGTTCAAGCCATAGAATGTTTAACGGAGAGGAAAAAAATTTAGAAGGACAAAAGTTTTGATATAAAACAAGCAGTTGATTTTACTGATGATGTTGATTACACGTATCTTCCAAGTAGTCAACATTAGTCACATTGTCCAAGCACATTGTTTCCTATGTTGTGGGATTCGTTGTCTTTAAACTGGGAATATCATTGAAGTATGAAACTTGTATTAATGCTCTTACTAGTACTGATAATATTTTCTTTTTGCATTCTTTAATTCGATTGAAAAAAAAGAGCTCTAATAAAGCCATCTGAGGACGTGATAAATATATGTCTGTGCTGTGAAAAGAAATTCAGAGACTGAGGCATTTGACAGAGATATGCATATGGAATTGGATAAAAAGGGTATGCAAAAATTTAAATCTCTATATTAGATGATCTTACTTTTATAAATGTATTTCCAAAGTCATGTAACCATATATATGAAACTGAACCAGGTAATAATCATATTGCTTTGCTTATGAAAGCTGGGTTAGAAAAATACTTGCAGATCAGAAATTTATACACTGCTAAAAGGTTTTCTGCAATATTACTGGCCAAAAAATAAAATGCGAAGACATTAGACGAATAAGAAACTGATACACTTTGGTGGCCAGTACTCT
>NC_090735.1:154854106-154864106 GCF_036898095.1 Palaemon carinicauda | reverse complement strand
TAATTAATAGGTAGCAACTACTTTACTGTCTTCAATTAGGTAAAAATACAGCAAATTTCTCGTCCTTGCTAATAGCTATAAATGGAAAATAGAGTCGTACTTCTCTTTGCAAGGTCTTCACCTTTTCCTTGGATCCACTTAGATTCTACTCATATAATTTATTTTCTGAAAGTCAAGTTTTTATTGGAATACACATTAGCAATAAAATCTATGGACTAACAATTTTAACTGTTACTGCAGACATACGATAACATTTTGGAAAGTCAATTATTTTAGTTATCATGACACGGTTTCATGCAATGTTTTTCAAATCTGCAAGAAATCTAAAGGTTTGAAAAATAATGTTGACATTTCTCCACTGATCCTGACAGTCTGGATTTTATTAATGGCATTGTCCAATTTCTGTGTAAGTTCATTAGCGGGAAAGTTAAGCAATTAGTGCTTTCAACCAAAGAGATGTCATGGCTAACTGCTTGGAATTTTTTTTTTTTTCTCAACTGCTTTTAATGACTTGAACCTGACGAGTAGGGTGGGTAGTTCTACTGATCTATTGCTATTTTACTTTATTATGTGACAAAGTTTAATTCATTTCTATATGAATCTTGTCCGCAATAATCGACATTTTATCCTCGAGTTACAGCAATTTATTGAAAGTCCCTAATATTTCGTATCCAATTTATAGCTATCTTTCAACAATTATTTTAATTGTTGTTAATGAAGTACCTAGTGATCTTTATAAGTTTGCCCAAATTATTTGAAACTTGAATATGGTATTTTTATTTATCCCGATTCAGGGTTTGACGGTCCTTTTTAAACTTTCATTAACTGCAATTGCTTCATTTAACAGAAATGCATATCATATTACACTATGAGCGTATGAATCTCAGCAGAAAATAAAACCATATAAATATGGCTTGAAAACAACTCTACTTCGGATGGTTGTCTCTAAATGAGCATAAACCAGAGAAAATGGAATACAATCAAATAATTGGCTAAAACTTCACCATGGTCTATACCTAAAGACACTATGTACAGTACAATCTTCCTCTAAAAAGCCATCACAGGCCATAAGGCACTTTCTCTCTTTGGTTCGACTTCCTTCTTTTCTTCTTCTTCTTCTTCTTCTTCTTCTTCTTCTTCTTCTTCTTCTTCTCTCTCTCTCTCCCTCTCTCTCTCTCTCTCTCTCTCTCTCTCTCTCTCTCTCTCTCTCTCTCTCTCTCTCTCTCTCTCTCTCTCTGGCTTTTAAGTTGCTTGGAAGACAAAAACAAGGAATCCATCATATTTGCATACATATATACATATATATATATATATATATATATATATATATATAAATATATATATATATATATATATATATATATATATATATATATATATATATATGTATATATATATATATATATATATATATATATATATATATATATATATATATATATATATATATATATATATATATATATATATATATATATATATATATGAGGAAAAGGCTGGGAAAGAGCAAAGAAGATAAAACGTTTTTCTTTCCTTCTAGAATACCTTCATGATCCTCTCTTCGAAAAGTTCAACCACATCGGTAAGGGGATTGTCACTGTAAAACATGTGTTAAGGAATAGGAATAATAAGGTAAGTAATTCTTATTTTGTTTTGAATATGTTATTGTGCATTTTGCTGCTGGATTTGACCTAATTTTAAACATCATACAAAGGGAAAAAGGGTGACTTCAAAAGCCGACTTATAATCCTGTAGCATAGGTGTTTCGTACATGCTCATATAATGCAATGGTATTGCTTTTTTATATATCTCACTCTCTCTTTTCCGCAATATTAATAGAACAGCCTGTTGAAGCTTGCCATCGTTTGTTTTAGGTTGCTTGAGTTTCTGTGACATTCTTGTTCTCAACTACTTGTATGTAGGCTCGTTATATATTGAATAGAATTTAATTGTATTCAACTTGCCTCTCTATTACCACCTAACCACCCCCTTGCACATTGGTGACCCTTGAGTTACCAGCTCCTCACCACCTTTTTTTCAACCACCCGCTAAGCTCTACCCTTGTTAAAATGCTACCTACCGATCCTGAACCTGCGACCTATGCTGCAATGTTGAAACTGCTGCCCTTCACCAACAGATAAACATTCGCTTAGTTCCAGTGGTCCAAGTTTCAGTTCGGTATCAAGGGTGTGACTACCTCAAGCAGCAAAGCAGGTTATATCATTACAACCATCACCAAGGACACTTTGCCAGAAACTTTCGATTGACTTTGCAACCAAGGGTGCCCCAAAAGTATATGAGACTCTTAAAACATACCTCCTGGAGCAGTACTTACCATCGGCAGCCGCCGTACAGACAAGCTTTTACAGCTTTCTCAACAGCCGTTGGGGGGATCAAAAGACATTGCTCGCCCTCAGGGAAATGAATAGTATCGCTCGTCTGTAAATTGCCATGCACGTCTCTCTTTGGAAGGTAAACCTACTTTGTGCCCTTTGGGCACAACACCTACCCAAACTTGTACGTGCTGCCATGACCCATGTCAATACCTTGCCCATGAAGGAATTGATGACCAAAGTGGAGGTCCTTATGAGCATTCACTTTGCCACCTTGAAGACCATGAACGCCTCCAATCCCGATGAAGAGGACGGCTACTCAATACTGAATGAAGCCGATGTGAATGCAGTAAGGCATGGACAACCCATCCCCTTATATGTGGGAGCAGTGACAAAGATGCCCATAACCCACATATGCCACCCGTCGCTTACGCCCCAATCAACTACCTTTGTTGCAACTTACTGATGCCAAACAGTGCAGTTTGGCTACTACCTCTCCAGAGTCTGGCGTGCTGTAAAAAATGTGCGAATAGTTGACATTGGCCAAAAAAACATATATAATTAGACCATCTCTTGTTGCTGTGGCCTCCCCCTGTCCCTAATCTTTTCTTTTCACAATATGCAAGTACGATAATGTGGTGTTTGGTGGACATTGGTGCTTACTGTTCCCTTCTACCAAAGTCAGTCTCCAGGACACAACGTAGTCATTCTAAGCCTGCTGACATCCACTTGGTAGGTGTCAACGGATATGAGATTCCCCCTCCCACACTATCGTTTCGGAGTGACAAATACCATTGGAAATTTCTTGTTGCCGATGTAACATTGCCACAACTAGGTGTGGATTTCTTAGCCCATCTCCACCTACTGGGTAATGTAGTGTATACTCATCAACACCTTTTGAACCTGCTCCGTTTAATCTTACATTTCTCATCAATGCACTTACAAAAGCCAACTCCAACTCCTCACCTCCACCAGGACGTCTTCCATACTGAATTTCACCAAACGCATGGTTTTTATCATCATATCGAGTTGACGAGGGCCCCTGTATTTGCCAGACTCAGGCATCTAAGCCCGGATCGTTCGGCAGCTGCTAAATAAAGATTCACCAGAATTGGAGAAATGGCTCAGTGCCAAAAGGCCTCTAGCCCAAGGTCATCGCCCTTACACATCTTCTTGAAGAAGGATAGCTCCTTGCACTCTTGTGGGTATTGCAGGCATCTGATCATAATAACAGAACCTTGTTAGTAACCGCTCCCCTACAGCACCAACGTTACCTTCTACTTGCACAAAGCACAGGTTTTCTCCCCTCTCGACCTCTTGAAGGGATATTATCAGGTGCCCATGAACCCCTCGACTACCATCACCACCCCCTTTAGTGCTTACATATTAAATTACTCCTGTTTTGGCCTTTCTGATGTCTGGGCCACTTTCCAACACCTCATATTTGGCATCTTAGGGGTACTCCCCTTCTGTGTATGTTACTAGGAAGACATACTTATGTTTTCTGCCTACAAAGAGAACCATCTTAGTTATCTATGCACTGTTCTCGACTGCCTACAACAGTATTGGCTTTTAAGTCCGATTTGAAAAGTGTACCTTTTGCGCCAATGAAGCATCATTCTTAGGGCAGTACATCACTGCTGAAGGCGTCCACTCACTCCCAGAGTAGGTACCAGCTATTCCGAACTATTCCAAACCCTCGACCGTCAAAGCACTTTAATAATTCTTGGGAATGATAAACTATTATCAACAATTTCTGTCAGCTATCGTTAAAATTCTTACCTTCTTCTACACACCCCTCAAGGCCCAGCCAAAAGACATGAAAGATCCCTTTCAAGAAGCAACTTTCCCAAACTCAAAGAATGCTATATCTCTCACTTTTCCTGTGCAACATACCCCTCTCCTTCTCTCCACCAATGCCAGCAACGTCGCTCTTGGTGTAGTGCTCGATCGTGTTGTCCAATAAGGAATCTGGCTAATCTACTTTTGACTGAGAATTGCTGGTAGTTCATTGGCTGTCCATCACTTATGCCACCTCTTAGAATGTATGCCCTCCATCAGTCACATGGATCAGATGTCTCTGGTGCACACCTTCACTCGACAGTCCGATGTCTGGTTCGCCCCTCAACGCTGACATCTCTCTACTGTGGTTGAATAATGAATCCCATTGTCAATGGCCTGTCAAGAAACACATTGGTTGCCATTCACCCGTGATTGGACTATATTGCCTTAGCAGAAGCACAGCAAAAACATTCCGAGTACCATGCATCTAGGACATCCTCTACATCTCACCATTAGGAAGAGGTTGCCCTTGACTGCTCCAAAGCCAGCCTCTGTGACATCACTCTTGGTAGCCCACGACCATGGATACATGTCCCAAGGACAGAGAGGTGTTTGATTTCATCCATAGCCTCTCACATCCCTCGTGCTAATCTACTGCACAATACTGAAGACGAAGTTCATTTGGCACAGCATTACTAGGGATTCTAAAGATTGGGTCGAAGCCATTGCATCATGCCAAACATCAAAAGTACACTGACACACGGATTCAGGAGTGCGCATATTTTGTCAACGTCATTTTGCCAACATTCACGTCGACGTTGTAGGTCCCTCATCCACATTGCAAGGGCACTATTACCTGTGTATAGTTATTGACTGTTCTACTCGTTAGCTTAAAGACATTCCCATGCAGACTGTAATGTTTGTTTCATGTACAACTCCCTTACACTCAGGTTAGATAGTAAGATTTGGTATCACTGAGCATATTACTTCTGACATGGGTAGACTCTCATCTCTCAATTGTGGACATTATTAGTGAATCTCCTGAGAATTACCTTACATCAGACAACATCCTACAACCCTGTTACCAGCAGAACGGTTGAAAGCTTTCAATGCACCTCCAAAACAGCTTTGAAGTTCGGCTGCAATGAATCCAACTGGTTTATCGAGCTTCACTTGATTCATGTTGGGTTGAAGACCACCAGTTAGGTCACCCTGGATATCTCAGCAGGTAAAATGGTGCATGGCGACCCGTTGGTCGTCCCAGCTTATTTTTTTTTCCGTTGGCAACCTCCTCCGAGAATCTCTAGCATCTACATCATGTTGCAGGAAAATTTACTCTTGACTAACAAACGTATATCAAAGCAATACATATCGAAAGATATTCATGCTGCAACCCACATCTTCCTGTACATTGGCACCAGCAAGCCACTACTGATGGCTCCTTATATGGTCCCTTTCCTCGTTATCCCTCAGACAATGAAGGCTTTCTTAATGAACATTAATGGAAAGAAGACTAGATCTCCATTGATCGCCTAAAACCTGCGTATCTTCTATAAGATAAACTGCTTACAGTTTGCCTCTGTAAAGCAAGTAGCCCTATCTCCTATTTATGTATTTTTAGGGAGGGAGCTATGTGCCACTTGTGTTTCATACAAGCTTATACGATGTGATGCTAATGCTTTTTTTTTAATCTCTGGTTTCTCCCACACTGATAATAGAACAATCTATTCAACCTTGTCATCAGATGTTTTAGATGGTTTAATTTTTGTGACATTCTCAATTTCTACTGCTTGTATATAAGCTCACTATCTGTTTAATTAACTTTTCATGCACTTACCTTGACTCTCCCTTAGCATCTAATAATATGGGCATGTTTGGCGATAACCTAGAAGAATCTCCGATAAAATGTCTATTTTTCTACAACAGAAAAAAATAAAATAAGGTAATTGTTGTTCTCTGTTGTGAAAATAAAAACCTTTCATAGGTTATAGGTTTTATTGCACACAAAAACTGGAGTCACCTCGTGAAACAATAGAAACAGCCACTATTACAACACGTACTACTTTACATGCACAATAACAAACAAATACATCAAAGTAAGGGCCAGACAACACAGGGACATCCACAAGCAATAATATGCACGAAGACACACAAATAGCAACATAATAAGCTGGTAAATGCAAGCAGAGAAACAACGTACATGAGAGCATAAATGTAAAACTACATTGAACATATATTACCACATTCTCCCCACCTATGAAATTCAAGCAGCATAATCATCAAAATACTTAGGAGCCCGCCGGGTCCTTTCGGACCTCCGGAGTGGTACAGGTGTAGTGCCTTGACCAGACGCAGCAGGAAGCTCTTGAACAGCACTTTCCCTGGATGTAACGTCATGAGTGACTTCTTGAAGAGCAGGTTCCGAGCTTGCTCTAGCATCTGGACGGCGCACCTCAGACTCTGATAGACCTAGAGACTCTAGAGATTGCGGCAGTGAAGGTCTGGTGGCCTCCACGCTGCTACTATCATCACCACTTAAAGGTGCTAGATGCCTCAAAGACACAGTGGACTCTCTACCATCAGGAAACTTGACATGAGCATATTCAGGATTAGCTTCTACTATTTCTACTTCATCTACTAGAGGGTCATTCTTGCTGTGCCGTACTTGCCGTCTTAATAGAGCGGGACCTTTGGTGATGAGCCAGGTAGGCAACGTACGACCTGACGTGGACTTCCGAGGATGCTTTAGGAAACGCTCGTGTGGTGTACAATTAGTTGACGTACATAGCAGGGAACGGATAGAGTGAAGTGCATCTGGGAGGACAGCTTCCCATTTCGAGACATCAAGATTCCTTGTTCTGAGAGCTAACCGAATGGTTTTCCATATGATTCCATTGTACCTCTCCACCTGGCCATTGCCCCTTGGGTTGTAGGGCGTAGTGCGACTGGTAGCCACTCCTTTCTCTAGTAAGAATCTCTTCAGTTCTTCTGACATGAAAGAGGCTCCCCTGTCTGAGTGTACGTATGCTGGCATTCCGAATAGTGCAAACAGTTGTACCAAACACCCGATGATAGCACCAGCAGTCATGTCTGAACAAGGGAACGCAAAAGGAAACCGTGAGAATTCGTCAATGACTGTGAGCAAGTATCTGTTTTTCGACTGTGACGGAAGGGGCCCCTTAAAATCCAAGTTCAATCTCTCATATGGCTGAGTAGCTTTCACCAGATGGCCATCATCAGGCTTATAGAACTGAGGTTTGACAGTAGAGCAGATTGGACAAGAAGCGGTAACCTTCTTTACATCCTCAACAGAATAAGCCAGGTTCCGAACTCGGATGAAATGCACCATCCTTGACACTCCAGGATGACAGAGACTTTCATGCAGTTGTTTGAGTTTCTCTGTAGCTACAGCACCACAGACACGCGAGAGAGCATCTGCAGGAATATTTTCCGTACCTGGACGATACACTATATCGTAGTGGTAGCATGACAGTTCAATGCGCCACCTGGCTATCTTGTCGTTCTTGATTTTGCTTGAAGATCTTGTGTCGAATATGAATGTTACACTTCGTTGGTCAGTAATCAGCTTAAAGTGATGACCAATTAGGTAATGCTTCCACCTTCTGAGGGCCTCAACTATGGCATAAGCTTCTTTCTCTACTGAAGAATGCCTTTGTTCACTGTCAGAGAGAGTGCGAGAGAAGAACGCTACAGGACGTCCATTCTGAGTGAGAGTAGCGGCAATGGCATGGTCTGAGGCATCTGTTTCGACTGTGAAAGGGGATGTAGGATCAATGGCTTGCACCACGGACTTCGCAATTTCATTCTTCAATTTTTCAAAAGTCAGAGAAGCTTCAAAAGACAATGGGAATCTCGTGGAGTGTGAAAGAGGCCGGACCTTCTCAGAGAAGTTTGGTATCCATCGTGAGTAATGAGCAACCAACCCCAACATTCTCCGAAGAGAGGCAGTATCCTTGGGAAGGGGTAGACTCAAGAGAGGCTGCAGTCGTTCTGGATCAGGTCTGATCTCTCCGTCCTTTATAGAGTATCCCAGAAGGTTTATAGACTGTGTCCTGAAATCACACTTGTCATGATTAAATGTGAGGTTGTAATCCCTCGCCACTTTCAAGAAATGATTTAGGGTTTTGTCATGCTCCTCTTCCGTCTCTCCACATACAGTCACATTGTCCACATAAGCAAATGCCCTTTCCACCTTTTCTTTTGCAAGGATCTGATCCACAACTCGTTGGAAAGCGGCCACTCCGTTCTTCACACCAAATGGGATTCGATTGAACTCTACAGCTTTCCACTCGCCTCAAAAGCAGTGTACAACTTTTCGTCTTCTCTTATTGGCACTTGGTGGTAGGCGCTCTTCAGGTCCAAGGTGCTTAACACTTTATATCTTGAAACATTATTCACTGTTTCATCGATCTGAAGCAAAGGGTAAGCATCCAGCTCAGTAAACCTGCTTATAGTTTGTGAATAATCAATCACCATTCTCTTCCTGCGATTGTGCCCTGCAGTGATTAGCACCTGGGCCCTCCATGGAGACTGGCTGGGTCTTATTATTCCTTCTTGTAGCATTCTACCAATTTCAGTTTTGACAAATTCCTTATCAGCCTGAGAGTAATGTCTCGACTTTGCAGTAATGGGTCTGCAGTCTGCTGTCAGATTGCTGAAGAGTGCGGGCGCAACCAACTTCACTGCTGCCAGCCCACATATCTTGAGTGTTGGGCGTGCTCCTCCAAAATCCATTTCTAGAGCAGAATGATTCTTCAAGAATTCATGCCCCAAAATTACATCACTACACAGGGCTGGCAGTACTTTGAGTTTTACACTAGGATAAATTTGTCCTTGCAGCTCCACATCAACACAACAAAGACCTAAGACTTTGGACGAGAGAGACGCATCAGCCATGGAGACGTGCCCGTCGTCAGGAAGTATGATTAGGTTGTTTTCTTTAGCAATCTTCTGACTCACAAAATTTTCCGAGCTTCCTGTATTAATAAGTGCATTAACAGGGAGACCATTAACTTTCAAACAACTCAAAGATTTACTAAGACTACTAGGCACAGCCCCAGACACAGTAGCCAGTGTTGCTGCCGAATATTTAGTTTTACCAGCAGAGGTATCCCCTACCGGTTTCCCTGACCTACACACTTTTGCATAATGTCCTTGTTTCTTACACTTTAGACATAAAGCTTCCCTAGCAGGACATTTGAACCGAGGGTGCCGTTTCAATCCACAGAAAAAACACTGATTGGCGCCAGTAGTGGCGGCAAGATGAGCAGTTTCATCACTACTTTCTAAAAACTCTGAATCACCTGACTGACTTTGTGGCTGAGGTACAGCAGCAGTAATTGGCTCAACAGTGGTATAAGAAGCAGAATGTTTCTGAGCCATCTCTAAAGTGCGTGCCTGTTCATAAGCAGTTTGCAAGTTAAGAGTTATATTTTCGAGTAGTCTTTGACGAATGGCACCAGAAGAAAGTCCATTGATGAATGCATCTCTAACATAGTTATCACACGCCAGCTCTGCTGACACTGCTTTGAACTGACAGTCTTTTGCTAGGAGCTTCAGAGCTTGGAGAAACTGGTCTAGAGACTCACCTGACCCCTGCCTACGTGTGGCCAGGACATGCCTAGCAAATACCTCTTTTCTAGGTTTTACATACAGTGATGTCAGTGCTTTCTCAGCCTTAACATAAGTGTCACAGTCTGCTATGTAGTCGTACACTCGAGGAGCAACGTAGTTGGTGAGTAGGATTAGTTTGTCTGCACTGGGAGATGTCTTCTGTACTGCTTGGTAGAAGTTGTTGAATGTCCTCAGCCAGTGCGTCCACTCCTTAGCAGCGGTGGCAGAATCCGGGTCAGCCTCGAAGTTTC
>NC_090735.1:154841606-154844106 GCF_036898095.1 Palaemon carinicauda | reverse complement strand
TGTTGTTCTTTCATGTCGTTAGTTTTTATGCCTTGTTATTCTTAATCTTATGTTATCACTTCCCGTTTCTTTTTTATTCATGGCTAACATTCATCATCATCATCTACGCCCACCGACGCATGGGGCCTCGATCAGATTTAGCTAATTATCTCTATCTTGAGCTTTTAATTCAATACTTCTTCATTCACCATTTCCCCCTGCAAGCTTCATAGTCCTCAGCCATGAGAGCCTGAGTCTTTCCACTCTTCTCGTACCTGGTGGAGCCTAGTTAAATGTTTGGTGAACTAATCTCTCTTGAGGAGTACGAAGAAAATGCCCAAACCATATATATCTACCCCTTACCACGATCTCATTCGCATATGGCACCTGGATAATCTTTATTATAGTTTCATTTATAATCCTGTCCTGCCATTTACCTCCCAATATTATTCTGAGGCTTTTTTTCTTGAATCTACTAAATCTGTTGGAGATTACTTCATTGTCATAAAATGACTCATGTCCCTAGAGTAACACCTATCTCACTAAACTTGTATATAGCCTTATTTTTATGTGTAATTTAAGGCTATTTGATTTTCAAATTTTACTTAACCTACATATTGTCTGATTTGTTTCTTAATCTCCCACTTAACTCAAAAATAAAGACCCTGTATTAGAGATTATAGTTCCTAAATATCTAAATGAATCTACTTCAATAATCATTTCTCCTTCCAATGGAATTTTGTCTTCCATTGAATATTCCGTTCTCATCATCTCTACCATTCTTCCATTATTTTAATGTTATCCAAAAGTCCATTGTTAACAAATATACTCTATATCTGCTATCATTTATTTATTCAACGGTATCTAAAGTTATTGCCGTCGTTTGAATAGTGACCATTAACAATGTTTTCCTGTTCAGGTGTTCTAATTTCTTCATATGTGTTGGATAAGGACTTTATTGCTATTATAATCGGGAGGTCACGAGAGGATGGGTAAATTAGTTTGTAATGCAACTTTGAGAGAGAGAGAGAGAGAGAGAGAGAGAGAGAGAGAGAGAGAGAGAGAGAGAGAGAGAGAGAGAGAGAGAGAGAGAGAGAGAATTATATAACAGTATATGGATTTAAGTCTAAACTGGAATGCCTCATAGAAAAGAGACATTGCCAATGCCATGTTCAAATGCCATAGTTACACCGCCTTTCTAATTTATGTTTGCGGAAATAAGGAAAAGGATAATGATCTAGTTACGATTTCCAAGTGCCTTTAATAAAGACACTAAAATGACTAATTCCTGTTGGTATCAAATTTCCTGATATTAATTATATCTTGCTGCTAATCATAACGCATTCAGAGCGCAAAATTATTATCTGCGTGATATAAGATTTCATTGAAATGGAAAATCAACATTACAGAGATTCGCTGTTTTTGACTATCCTCCGAATTGTTGTTTCGTCTGGGCAATAATTACTTTTCTCGCTGTAAGTTAATCCCGTGAAATTTATTAAATTCATATAGATATCAGCAGTATTGCCATTTTTAATGTATGATATCTATGGAACTGTCTTCATTAATTTAATTAATGCAAAAAAGGGAGTTAAACTTATTGTTTGTAATACTTTTAGATTCACTTGCATGCACTTTATTTCTGCATTATGTGTGGGGGAAGGATCACTGAACTCTCATAACTCTACATTTCATATTTATCTATTAATTTCAAGTCCTCCTTTTTTTCCAGTATTTAACCTTAAATGTATCCATTCGAATGGCAAACATTAAATCCACAAAATTTGCTTTCCCTCTGCCACTAATATTCCGTTTTAATGAGTGATATTCGAGCTGCTTTTCTCACCTACTACTAAATACGAGTGTCTTCATTTACCCATTTATTCGTAAAGCGAATATAAATGTAATATTCATTTAGCATCAAATGATAAAGGGATTATTGATTTCGGTTTTGATCAACCTAATGTATCAGAAAGATTATAGAATCATCCACATTCACTGCAATTCAATTTATAGACATACCATAACCTATTGCAAAAGAGTACCGTAACTAAGTCATAACAGAATCTACTGTGTATGCATAACGTAATTTACTTCACTTGCATAATGTAATTCACTGCCTAGTCATACAGTAGTATCCCTACGGCTCCTTTCCCAGGCTTCCTCATCAGGTACAATGAATGATCCTCACCAAGTTCCCTGCTGCAATTTGCAAATTAAATCCATCCTTCTCTTTAGTGATATATCAAAGTAACGTTTCCTATATGATTTAAACATCGTTAAGGTTCAATTCTGAACTCCTAGAATACTTCGTTTTACTATATAATTCATTCGATACCATAGTAATCTAGAAGTTGAGCCTTGAAGATTGTTTTTTTCTAAATAGACAAGACAAAACTAAACATTTGTAAGTATTGTAATATTGGCATATTAGCTAAATTGGCTTTGCATCAGGTTAATGTTATTCAGATATTTAATTGATTAAAGTGTTAATTTAAGATAGAATGTATGATAGATTGTT
>NC_090735.1:154821606-154836606 GCF_036898095.1 Palaemon carinicauda | reverse complement strand
ACCAGCATTAATAGGGACAAATATCACAAAAAAAAAGAAAATAATGTCTATATACTTATTGTACAAATAAGAACTACACAGAAATCACTTGCATTATTAAGTGCTTTGTTTTCCTAGAGTTATTAGTATCTCTTTAAGTGTCTCAGATTCCAACGAAATATTAGTAAGAAAAATAACATCTTGCTATTAAACAGGGCAAAGTGAACAAAGGTGCAGCGAAAATTAAACGGCAAATGTGTCACCGAGGCTTTCAGTTAGACTTGGTTTCAGGTCATCTATTCAGAAACTCTCTAAAGACTGAAATTTAAAAACCTCAGCAACACTTGAAGATTTATGGGCACGCAAAGTTGAATAGGAAGTGAGAGATAATAGTAAGTGTAAGAAAAAAGAAAGAAAGAGGAAGGATACAGAGAGGAGGAAGTCGTTCATGGGAAGATGATAAACAATAGAAAACTAATTCCTGGATAATGGAATTGGGAACCATACTTTTCGCAATCATAAAATACTAAACAATCGACTTATTATCTAAAACTATTATCACACAGTTTTGTTGGACATGAAATTATAACAATTTCTGAAATAGTATGATTTTGACATTCTACACCCCATACTTTCACTCATATGTAAATAGGTTTGCCTTTCACTCATATGGAAAAATTTTAATATAAGAAATATGATAACACAAAAATATTCATTCAAGGCACCATCCACCCGTTTAGATACTACCGTTGGAGAGTTAATGGATCCTTTTACTAGCCAGATATTACTAATTTTGATCCCTCTCTCCGATTACGGTTAATTTTTCCCTTGCATACACATACACCGAATAGTCTTCCCTATTCTTTCACATACTCCTCTGTCAAACACCTGAGAACCCAAAGATTACCAGACAAGTCTTCATTGCTCAAAGGGTTAACTACTGCAATATAATTGTTCATAGGCCACTTTCCTCTTAGTATGGGTAGAATAGACTCTTTAGCTATGGCGAGTAGTTCCTTTATGAGAAGGACACTCCAAAATCAAACCACTGTTCTCTAGTCTTGATAGTGCTATAGCATCTGTACTAGGGTCTTCCACTGTTTATAATCAAGGTCACTATTCTATCATATTTTTTTTCTTTTTTACTAAGTTTTTATAGTTTACATATGAAAGATATCTTTTGATTTTGTTACTGTTCTTGAAATATTTTCTTTTAATTGTTTATTACTTCTCTTACCATTTATTTATTTCCATGTTTCCTTTCCTGACTGGGCTATTTTTCCGTGTTGGAACCCTTGGGATTATATCCTCCTGTTCTTCTAACAAGGGTAGCAATAATAATAATAATAATAATAATAATAATAATAATAATAATAATAATAATAATAATAATAATAATAATAATAATAATAATAATAATAATAATAATAACAACTCAAGTTATATATAAATATATGAGCATCTTAAAATGCTATCAATGTAAGAACAATTAAGCATGTAAGTAGCATTTTCCAACAGAAAAAAAGTATACACAACGCCTCGGAAGGCGTTATAGATCAGCCTTTGTTACAGAAGGTACTATTATTTGTAGGCATTTAATATTCTGCCCGCTTATCCTTAGCATACTACCATAACACTATTATCCCTTTTCAGCTAGTTGTTATTTTGGTTTCCTTGAATATCTTAATGTACATCACCTTTAGCTACTTGATAATTTGGCACAGCATGTTTTTGTCTCTCTATTGATTAGGAATTAACTTTATACATAAAAGAATATTAACAACATAGTATATGTCATGGATATCGATAAGGCGATTAGAATTCTATATAAACCTTAGTAGTCAAACCTGATAGTTTATTTTTCATTATAGTTTTTTTTTTTTTTTTTTTTTTTTTTTTTTTTTTTTTTTTTTTAATGTCACAAAACCGTTTTTGTGTGTGGGCGTTTGTGTGCTTGTGATTGTGTTTAAGAGGAAGTAACACGTGACGCTTTGGTATATATTAACTTATTTTTCTTATTGTAGGACCGAACACGTTACTATTTTTTCGGGGATCTGTTAACAATTCCCATTAGGGTTATATATATCGTAACTTCAGTCGTTCATCAGTGTAAATTATGAGGAGCCTTCGCTATGGGAGCAGTATTTCTTCCTAGATTGCCCTGTAAGATAGATAACTATGTTTACTTGTTCCAATTCAGTGTGAAATGTTTATATCTCATTGATAGTGACAGTTATTATGTACAATATGGGGATTTATGGCGAGGAGATGTGTGTGTTGGAGGATACTATTCATTTCTACGTTCGGTCGTTGTATATCTTATGAACAAATAACACTAGAGTGTTTCTAGAAATGATTACATTTATATGTTATTAAAGGTAAACTTTCCAAACCGTATTCAAGTAGTTTAAACAAGATTTCCATAAACCAATAACAAGTGCAAATATGTGAAATATTTCCAAGTAATTATTAATGGATTATTATGTCTCTACATCAATATAAGATCTTCGCTGGAAATTCCAGCATTTTCTAGTTTGTAGGTACTATGCTCTAAGAAACCTTGTGCTGTTGAACCAATTGTAGATAGTTTCTAGTATATTAAACACTTAATTGCTTAAAATAATAAAAGGGGGGATTATTTCAAGTATGCCTTTTCGTTTTCTCTAGAATTTGATTTTACCTTTTTTTGTTACATGTTACCTTTTAGCATAATTGTAAGATTCTAATATGTCTGAGTATGAATATCTTCAAATAGTAATTCTTGTTGTTGTTTTTGTTGTTGTTGTTTTTGTTGTTGTTGTTGTTGTTGTTGTTGTTATCAATACTATAATGGTTATTATTAGTATTGTTATAATGATAAATAGGGCCAACTTATATCAGATCAGTACGCACATTCCAAAAATGATTGGAGTAAACTTGATTGAAACAGAAGCCGAAGCATTACATATAGTGAATCAATTGATGAACTTCCCAGGAAACAAGATGCAAGTAGAACTATCGTAAGTCTGGCAACGTTCGTCTCTAGACGAAATTAGAGCGAATCACAGAGTGAATTCTCTCAGGGAAGGCAATTATTATTATCATTTTTGGACTCAGGCCATGTCGTCCTGATGGAAGTTCTTAAAAGGTAGCTTCCTAGGGTAAATTTGACTACAGTGATATTCCAAGAGAATTTTACCTTAAGGTATCCAGAATTCTAACTCCTGGAGCGAATATCCCTAAATAAATCTAACAGGGATATCGCATAATATCAGAGGACGTATTCTTGACACGTCACATAGCTATCTTCACCCAGAACAGTCTTAATGCTTCGAGGGGTTACAGTGACAAGAATCGGAAACGAGAATGAAAAGAGAGCAGCTCATAAGGAATCTCTCCTATTCCGTTTCCAGTGCGTATCAGATGAAGGCGGTAGCTCCCTCTTTATTCGTTTTCGTGTAGCTCTACTACTCGGTGTTTTCCCTTGTGTTCTCTCGTTATTTTGGATATAATTCAACATTATGATGCCTTTTCCGGCCTCTTCTGCCTCTGGAAAGTTGAGTATTATCTTTACTTTGTATAAATGTAAGCTCTTGTCATATTGAATTAAATCAAAGTAATTTTAACGTAAAAAAGAGCTGTTGCCTACCGGAGGCATCATGGATGCTGTCGCTCGCTATTTATGGGTCATTTAGTTAGCCAGAGCGACGTTCCTAGTTTTTATGCTTTAACAATCTAGCTATTTAGCTCCTCTAGGAATTCTTATATGATGCCGTTAGTTTTTAGTTCGGCGATTTAGGTAACTGATCTTGCCCTTCGCGAGGCTTAGCAGCCTAGGCCTCTGGCCCTAGTACTTTCATGCATGATATAAGTTTTCCGAGTGTTATGTTATTGATGCTATAGGCAAATATTTTATACATGTAAGATATTGTTGAATTTTCTTTTCCTAGATTGTATACGAGAGAGTTTCGGTGATGTAGGTAATCGATTCTCACCGCTCCTAGGCTAGTAGCACATCCCCAATTGTTCTTTTCTCCTCCGGAGACTAAGTGCAATCCCTCTCCCTCTGAGTATGCCTTAGGCTTGATCCTAGCGGTTCTATCTGAATGATATTCAGGTATAACTATACTAGGATATGTCTGTCCTGACCTGATAACCAGAGTGACTGGTTTTTTGGGTTGGGGCAGAACATCTGAGTTTCTAGTCTGTGGTCTGCATCTTCCTAGCATAGAGAAGATGCAGACACAGGAAGCTTTGCTTCCCTAGTCCACGTCTGAAGGATTCTGTACGAGATGATTCCTTTCTCTAGTGGTCTAGCAGACTGTCCTGTGTTGTTTTTCTCGGGCTGGAGAATGAGTTTTCTCCGTTGCCTGGCGAAATAACTACACCTAACTTTGTTCTGGTTTGGAGGAGGATAGCAAGTATTGCCTGTCTTCCTCCCTAATAGGCAACTCTAGGTTAGGATGAGCTTCCCTAACAGAAGAGTGTGTCTCTTACTAGAACGAAGTTTATAGGACCCTTATCCCTTCCCCCCCTCTCTTTTTTTCTTTTGGCCGCAGTCCTACTTCCGTACCTAGTGTAGGTTAGGATGGAGGACCGACTTAGCTCTCTGCTAGCCGGCAATTACGTGCCGGCCGGCAGAGACCCCTTTTTCTTTTGCAGAGTGAACCCCAGACCTCCCTTGGTCTTCCTTCCATGTCTGCCGGTAGAGTCCGGCAGGCTATGGATTTCTTGGAAGCCTGAATGCTACATTCTCCCCTACCATATGTTCACTCTTTCTGGATGGAAGGTCGTATGGCAATGCTGCCTTATAACCTTACATCCATACTGTTTCTCTTACTAGTGTTTTGTACCCTACCCCGGCCTTCCGGCTGTTAAGCTGGCAGCCGGGCAGGTGGAGGTTCTCTGGTTCTTAGCCACTGACGGTAGACATGGGTATTGCTACCTTTGCCTGCCGGCAGTGGAAACACATCCCAAAATCCGCTGGCCACTACAATTAGCGGCCGGCAGCCGGGTGTTAGTGTTTTCAGCTGCCGGCCGGCAATGGCACACATTTGCGAACCAGTGACCTGCCGCCTATTAGTTAAAGGTAGTATTTCTTTGAACTATACAGGTGCAAATGCCAGCCTACACGTGCCGGCGCGTGCTGGCCGGCGCAGCAGCATGCGATGTACAGTAGTAACTATATTTCTAGTGTAGTACACACTGCATTAATAAAACTACAGTACAGAGTTTGTTGTAACACTAAAGTTCTTCCAACATACTTAATGTTATCTTGTACAGCCTTTTGTTGAGATCGTACAATATATAGAAAGTGAGTTCTTTCTGTATTCATTCTATCCCGTATATTAAAACTTTATTTCAAGGTGTGAGCTACACCCTAAATTTCCGTTTAGGAAATTACATAAGGTATTTTAGAATAGAATTAACCTTAATTTAATATCTTGGGAGGTTACAGAAATTGGCTGGACAGGAAATACAAGTATGTGTCTTTCCTTCTTTCTTTTATAGCTTTACTGTGTAAGCTACATGTTCTAATATAAGTGAAAAGCCTTCACTTGATACTCATGGATTTTTCTTCTCTTTACAGGAGGACCATCTGAAGTGCGGGAGTGTATTCTGCAATGTCCGCAGTACGAACTTCTGTGGACATCAGTTTTGCAGGAGGTACGCAGCATGCACAGCCTCCAGAGGTGATCTCCAGTATTGGGACCCTCAGGTTTGTACAGTATGTTCTTACCTGCTTACCGAGGCATTTGACACCCCTTAGTCGACGGAGTCAAGGGATGCTGCCAGGGAAAAGTTACGAACCTGGGTGAGGGGTTTTCAGAAAAACACCTCAGGCTCCTACCTTCCAAATGAGAAGATGAGGGCCTACCTTTTCCCTAAAGCATCGGCTGATGCAGTCATTCCTCAGCCTCAGGTGGAGATACCAACTACCCAGAATCCGGTAGATTCTGAAGTCTCGGCCGCCCTTCAAGACATCCAATTGGACGATAAGATATCGGAGGTGTCGGATTCTACAGAGAAGGACCTTCTAGGAGAAGGTCAGGAGGAGGAGCTGTCCCAGGCTCCTGAAGTAGAAGAGGAAGAAATCGACGAGGTGTTGGTTACATCGGTTCCGGACCCAGAACCTGTTCCCTCTACATCGTCTGCTATCCCAGATGAACTGGGAAGGACTCTTTCTTCTATTGTTGAGATGATTCAACAAAGTCAAAGGAAGAATGATGAGAAGGGAGCTGCAATGAAACTGGAGATACGTAGACTTACAGCATCACGTGGGCCAAGAGGCGACTCAACGTGAAGGATCTTCATTTGTGCTCGGATACCAATCCTTGGAGGTATGCCGAACACATTCCAATGACAACAGGGAAGATCGTTATTTCAGAAAAGATGGGAGCAATTCCCCTGGAAGAAGTAGAATTTTGGCCCAACAAAGATTCTTACCCGGACTGCTATGTCCATCTTAGGCAGGAGCCAGCCTCAAAGGAGGAGACAGAGCCGAAGGAGGTCATAGTTCTTGACCACAGTAAAGCACAGGCGTTACTAGCGAGCTCGATGAAAGAGAGGGGCTTCACGAACTCAAAGGTGCTAGCCTTGAGTAAGAAGCTTCCCTCCTTTGTGGCCTCTCCAACCAGAGCCTTTCCCTTCATTGAAAAGGGATATAAGGCAGCCTAAAAGGCGGTGGAGGCAGGGAAACCATGCCCCTCCTTGGAGGAGTGCAAGCCATTATCTCTAACCTTGCACTTGGACCAAGAAGACAGGAAGGACGTCCACCTTACCTTCTCAGTCGGGAAGCTGGAAGCTGATATTACTGAACATCATATACTTATATATATACATATATATATATATATATATATATATATATATATATATATATATATATATACATATATATATATATATATATATATATATATATATATATATATATATATATATAAATAGATACATATATATATATATATATATATATATATATATATATATATATATATATATATATATATATATATATATATATATGTATGTGTATATATATATATATATATATATATATATATATATATATATATATATATATATATATATATATATATATATATATGTATGTATATATATATATATATATATATATATATATATATATATATATATATATATATATATATATATATATATATATATAATATATATATATATATATATATATATATATATATATATATATATATATGTATATATATATGTATGTATATATATATATATATATATATATATATATATATATATATATATATATATATATATATATATATATATATATATATATATATATACCAAGGCACTTCCCCAATTTTTTGAGGGTAGTTGACATAGGAAAAAGAACAGGAGGGACTTTACTTCCCTTTGCTCCTCCTAGCCTGATAAGGAATTCAGCCGAGTTTGGTCGGTACTGCTATGGTGGCAAAGCTCACCCCTGCCCACGTTATCCACCACAAATGAAGCTTCATATACCGAATCCCCTACTACTGCTACTGCAGCTGTCACCAAGGCGACCCTGGAAGCACCAGGGGCTATCGGAACTGCGTCACAATCGCTCGCCATTCATTACTATTTCATTTGCCTTTCTCATATCCATCCTCCTACAGTCTCACCTAGAGCTTTTTTCAATCCATCCATCAACCGAAACGTGGACCTTCCTCTTGTACTTCTCCCATCAACTCTTACATTCACACCTTCAGCAGATGGCCAATTTCCATTCTCTCTAATTGGCAAAACAACCCTAACGCATTCATATCGACTCAAGCTACTAATTAATATCTTACACCCATTCTAACGATCACTAATTCATTCCTCAACCTATCTAATAGAGATAAACCAGCTATAATCCTCAAGCACTTCTCAAACACATTTGATTTTTCTTTTTTTGTCACTTTCCTTCCCCACAACTCTGATTCATACATCAAAGTTGGTATGATCATTTTCTTATACAGAACTCTCTTTACATTTATTCCTAACCCTTTATTCTTTATCATTCTCTTCACTGTCCCTAACAGTTTACATTCTTCATTCACGTACATCTGTTTCCCCTCTACTATTTGCAGCAAATAACAGACACCGAGTACTTAAACTAATCTACTTCCTCAATCAACTCTCCATTTGATATAACATTCATCCTAACACCACCTTCCCTTCTCATACATCTCAATATCTGACACTTACCCATATTACCTCTCATCTTCCATCTCTCACACCCACTCCTAAACTCTGACAGTAATCGACCCAACTTCTCCCCTGGGTCTACATTCAATACCGTATCACATACAAACAACAACTGATTGAACTCCCAATCATTATTACTCTCATCTATCAGTTTTAATGATCAAACAAGCACTCGAGTATTCACCTCTTACAACTTCCAGTTGAACAACCATGGTGACATCACATATCTCTCTCTTAGTCCCACTCACACTGGAAACCACTCACTCACTTCATTTCCTATCCTATCACATGCTTTACTGCCTATGTATAATCTCTTCAATGCCTGCAACAACATTCCACCAATACCATATAACCTCGTTATATTCCACATATTTCCCCTATCAACTGTATTAAAAGTTTTTTTCCAGATCCATAAATGCATCATACACCTCCTTACCTTTTTCTAAATATTTCTTGCATATCAATATTATAGTAAACATCTGATCCAAAAATCTCCTACCTCTTAAAACCACCCTACATATCTAAGATTGCATTCTCTGTTTAATCTATAATCATGTTGTATAGCACTATACCATACACTTTTCGAACCTCACTCAACAAACTAATACCCCTTGAATTACAGCACCCATGCAAATTTCCCTTACCTTTGTATAGTGGAACAACACACGCACACCCCTAGTCCACTGGTACCATTGATAACATGAAATATATATTAAACAATCTCGCTAACCAAACAAGTACAGTCACACCCCTTTCCTTTAACATCTCAGCCCTCACGCCATACATACCAGGTGCGTTTCCTGCTCTCGTTTCAACAAGTGCTTTTTACACTTCCTCTCTCGCAATGTCTCTCTCATTTTCATCTCCAAGCACTAGTACACCTACAACAACAAATATATCTGCCTCCTTATTATCACAGTATTCAGCAACCTTTCAAAATACTCAGCCCAAATTTTTTCTTCCTCTCCTTTCAATAACCTTACATTTTCAAATTTCACTGTCTCTTCACTTTTCCATCCAACCCTCCTCACTCTTGTCACTACATTCCAAAACTTCTTATTCTCTTCATACGAACGACACAATCCCTGACCCCAACTCCAGTCACCGGGTATGTGTGTGCGTGTATGCGTATGTTTCGAACGGTTAAATAGATAAATAAGTAGAATTTTAAACTGAAAATTATATTCAGTATGGTTTTTCATTATATAAGTCCTGATTTCTCAAAGATATAACACTAAACGATAGACGTTCAGGTTAAGAAACACTAATGATATTTTTACTCAAAAAGTGATTAAAACTTTAGATAGCTCTTCCAGTCCCAGGTATAAAAGTTCTCTTTCCTAGTGAATGCGTTGTCCGGAGAGAAAGTTCTATCTGGGAAAAGTTACCAAAGTTACCCTTTGATGCTTTTTTAGAGAGCAGATATTGTTTGGTGGAGAGATCTTCAGAGACCTTTGAAGTCCTTTTCTTGTGTCTTTACCTGTTATGAAACAAGAGCATAAAATTAACATTTACATAAAAAAGGGGAAAGAAAGTGTTCAAAATAATTAATTTGTAATTATAATGATTTTCTTGACAGTTCTTGTTTATATCGCTATTCTTTAATTTACATAATCATACCAGATTATAATGCAGAGGGCTAGGTCACCATTAAACTTTCTGGGCAGAATTAGTGAGAATTGCTAACTATATAAATCAGGAGATTTTCTCAAGTTGGTGGAGGTAGCCTACATGTCTCTAGATAACTCTAAATACTTAAGACCTTAAGGTCAGATATTGCAAAATTATCTTAGGATGAAGACTGGATGTATTCAAAAGCACGTGAACTGCTTCACAAGGCTTTTGCACCCACTGTTAAAAGAAATGAACTTATATTGAATTACTTTCTTCTGGTGACGCCAATGGACAAAGCAGTGTCTATCGTTTGGAACAGTGGACAAGAAAATAATTTTCTTACTTAACCACAGGGTGTTAGAGTTTCCAGCAGGATCAGGCTTTTAATTCTATCAGCTGCCAGAAACTAAAGAAACAATATATAGCTGAAGAAATACAATTTGTTATGAGATTTTAAACTTAAGTGAGTGAATGTTGCGTTCAATCAAAGATAAGTATTTAAGTATGAAATCAAGATCGATGGAATATATCTTCCGAATATAGGTAGAATGAAGATAAAGGGTATAATAGGTAGAGAGCGTAATCAAAACGTTAATTTACGGCATAAAAAAAAAAAAAAAAAAACAGCAGAGGTAGTCAGAGTACTTTTGAGAAGATGTGTTGTAAAGAATGAAGTGAAGTTAGATTGTCCGGATAGACTATGACAGTTATGTTTTAATGAGAGAATGTATTCGAAGGAAGGGTAATAGAGGGCACAAAAAGTCTTATAGACGCTCAAAATACCACAACATACAAAGGAATAACCTACATCTGGTAATTTTCAAATTAAAAACGAAGACAATAAAATCTGATAAGGTCTGCACTGAGGGGTTTATAGAAGAATAATATTGTGTTAATAAGCAGCTATATGAAAATTTACGAATTCATGTAATACGAAAAAATCTTAGGGAGGAAACGATAAGAAGATATGATGGGAAATGTACATGCATTTCATTATTATTAACAGATGTGGATTACTTGTGAGTGTGTCCTCTTGTGTTAGTTGATTGTGAAGAAATATTTTTTCTGTGTCCTTACTGATATCAAATATTACTTAGATCTCTATACGGTTTATTCATAAATTCTAGTTTTATTTTCCATGGTCTAGAAGTCCATCTATTATCTAAATTCTATGCCGTAAATTTTTGTGACTTGAATAAATAATTGCTTTAATGTCATTGTTAGGAATAATCTCTTGAGGGGAGGATTATCATGTATGTCCTAAAATCAATACTTTGCTATGAGTAGTAATACTGTTTATTTTCAATACCATTAATTTCATGTTATGTAATCGCTCATTCATGTAAATGTCAGTAGCGTAAATGAATTATGAATATGACGCTTTGTGTTCCATTATGACGTCATAAAAATTTAAGGCGGTGAAAAACAAGCTTACGTGGAATTTAGATTATTCTAAAAGGAATTACGTGCAATGAGTCTCACTTATGAAATTATGTTTTGTCTTAGTTAATTCGGATTTCCTTTAGCAACTATTTAAATCAAGTGAATAGGAATAATTTGAGTTACTTCCTATAATATTATGAAAACGTAAAATTCTATTGCAGAGATCCTTAACTTGAAGCATTTTTGGAGAGAGGTCTTGTACGGATTATGTGACACAGTTATTATTATTATTATTATTATTATTATTATTATTATTATTATTATTATTATCATTATTATTATTATTATTATTATTATTATTATTATTATTATTATTATTATTATTACTAGCCAAGCTACAACCCTAGTTAGAAAAGCAGGATGCTATAAGCCCAAGGGCTCCAATAGGGAAAAATAGCTCAGTGAGGAAAGGAAATAAGGAAATAAATAAATGATGAGAATAAATTAACAATAAATCATGACCCCAACGGTGTTATATAAGAAGAGCAGTATACAAATAATGTACATCCTGGACAACAATACATAAGGCAGTTCCTGCCCTTGGACACTTTACTGAACAAGAATGCCTACGGAAGATTAGTTTCCCTTCGGTTTCTGAAAGTAGAAATCTTCTGTCTTCTGTTCTTTGTTAAATCTGGTCTCAGTAATTACTAGAAGTGTCAAGTTTAGTGCCATCTTAACATGCTAAGTCTATACAGATCTATTTTCGTCATTTAGTCAATTACTGTAAGTGTTGTAACGGGCAGAGAGAAGGCTGTGACTCTAAGACAGGATGGAAGCAACTGAGTGAGTTTATTATAGAACACTCTCCTTTATATACAAAATCTCAGACCAACAAGAATTTTCATGTTAAAAAATCGACACCGTTACCCAGGAGAATAACAGACTATTTCAGGTTCTTTTTAGTGCGAGGGGAGAGCGAAGATATATGCACAAAATGAACTATGTACGATCGTGTGACACACGGTTGGTACATGGCTCCCCCCCCCCTAAAAATGACATACTGAACATGTTAAATACGTGCCCTGAATCTGGAGAGGAAGTAGTAAAAACTGTGCAGATTAGGGGCAGTGAGTGGCTGTAGAAGTTGTTGGTTGAGGCACGACCGAGTGGTGGATGATGGGTGGCTTTGTTGCTGCTCCGGCTCGTCACGGATAGACGTGTGTGTCCTACGGCATTCATAGGCGTTTCCTACGGCATTCATTTGCCTACGAAATTCATAGGCGAGTGTGTCCTTTGGCATTCATAGGAGTGTGTGTCCTACGGCCTTCATAGGCGTGTCCTACTTCGTTCATAGGCTTGTATGTCCTACAGCATCCATAGGCATGTGTGTCCTACGGCATTCACGTCAGCTTCGGTTGAAGTTGAATAGGTGTCCTTTTCGTCAGGAGTGGAGGCGTTGATGGAGGTTTTGAAGGTCATGAAGCAGCTGTCCATAAGGGCATCGGCTTTGGTCATCAAGTCCTTTATGGGTAAGCTATCGACATCGGGTATGGCAGCGCGTACAGGTTTGGGTAAACGGCTTACCCAAAGGGCACGAAGTAGGTTCACCTCACGAGGAGAGCCGTCTACAGCAGGTTGCAGGCGAGCAATACTGGTCATTTTCCCGAGGGTGAGCGAAGCCCCAGGGTCCCCCAACGGTTGTTGAGAGAGAAGAAAAATCTTTGCTACACGAGCGGCTGGCGATGGCGAGTACTGCTGCAGAAGGTGTGCGTTGACGGCGTCGTAGAAACGGTGAGAGGCAGGGGGTAGGGGGAGGAAGGCGGGAGGAGCTAGTCGTAACGGGGTCACCAATGTGACGGGGTAGGAGAAGCCTATGACTCAAAGACAGGATGGAAGCAACTGAGTGAGTTTATTATAGAACACTCTCCTTTATATACAAAATATCAAAGCAACAACAATTTTCCTGTTCAAAAATCGACACCGTTACACATGAAAATACCAGACATGTTATTTCAGGTTCTTTTTAGTGCGAGGGGAGAGCGAAGATACAAGCACAAAATGAACTATGTGCGATCGTGTGACACACGTTTGGTACAGTATTTAAGTATAGTTCCATTTTTAGTTTGAATTGCTGATGATTACTAGTAGTGAATAAACTATATATTTGAAGTTTTGTCACGGCTATTGCGATGGCCAATTCTTTTATGTAACCTGCTGTTAACATCATGTTAGGGTATTAATCTGTTGATCGAAATCATGCTCTTGTCTGGAAGCAGCACGTAAGTGTATTTTGTATTTCAATAATTGAAGAATGTACTATTAAGATTTCTTCAATTTTAGTGCAGACTGCTGTTCCCTCAGAAGTGTATTAATCTGTTGTCAAAACCAATCGAATAATATAGACCAGTGCTCCTGTCTGAAAGCAGTATTTAAGTGTACTTTGTAACTTTTTAATCAATACTTTATTACTGAGATTTCTGCAGACTTACTGCGCATGGGAAAATTTAGATTACATAATATATGTAAAAAAAACCTGTTTGATACCGATTTAGTGCACTAAGTGACATTTTGTAAAAGTGTAAATTCTCCTTAGGTATGTAATCAAACAAATAATTTTGCAAGCCATTTATATTATCAAAATCTTAGGAATTTTTGTACAAGTCTGTTAACATTTTAGGTCATTATTACTGTTGAACCTATGTAATCCTTAGACCCAAATAACTCTAGTTAGAACATTGCAGAGTTCTATTTACTGGTGCGTAGAATAATCAGAAATATTCTAAGAGTCATATTAATTTATTTCATTACTTATTTTTTATATTTCTTGTTTATTTCATTGACTATCTTTCTTATGATATATATATTTTTTGGTTTATAAAATAGGTAACATAGACATTCCACAGTATATGGTAACTTCGGAATCTCTTTATATGTAATGATTTCATCAGATTATTTTCTATTGTTCTTTGTTGATATTTATAATCTTTATTTAAGAATTATAAAGAAATCCCAATTTACCGTACACGTGAAAATATTTTAGTGAATTATGTTGATTTATTGGCTTATGCATTGCCTTTAAGGTTTTTTCAATAGTAATATCATAATAGGTTTTGAGCATCTTTTATTTGATAAACAAGAAATTTTTTGATTACGTTAGACATGTAAAAATGTTTAAGGAGGTTATCAGTATAAACAGATTGTAATGATACGTTTTTGAAATATTAAACATCCGATGAGGAAAAAAAAAAAAATCAGAAATGCCCTTAAGCTTCTTTGACTCTTATATCATTTCGAACGACTGAAGGATAATTCACTTACAATTAGTTTGTATGGTGGTTATGTTGTATGATTGCATTTTTTACATACCTGTTGGAATTTGATATGGATCTTAATCTGGGAGCTAGTTGTTATACCTGATGTGTAATCAAGTTATCAAGAAACAATCTTCATGCGAATTCTTTAACGAGTTTACCCTAAGAGAGTTGATCCGGTGTAACCAGTCGCAGAATTGTAATGGATTCAGTTTTTGAGTAGGTTTTTTTCTCAATAGTTGACTAAATTTCATTGTTTAAATCTGGAAGACGATATAATACAGATTTGATACCACTCAAGATTTGTAGAAATCTTTGATTATTATTATTATTATTATTATTATTATTATTATTATTATTATCATTATTATTATTATTATTATTATTATTATTATTATTATTATTATGCTACGATATATGTGGTGTGATCTAAAACTAGTCTTCCGAAAATAAAAGCAAAGTTTTACAGTTGAAATTATCACAAATCCTAACAGAATTTGAA
>NC_090735.1:154804106-154816606 GCF_036898095.1 Palaemon carinicauda | reverse complement strand
CTAGATAAAACCATTCCACCTCTACCTCGCTCCGGAGTTTTTAACTTCAGTATATACCAGTATTATTTGGTTAGTCACCAATTCCAATCAGATGCCGGGAGGTTGAGTCAACTGGTGAAACTTTATAAGTTATTAATATCCTATTTTTTTTTTTGCAATTCTTTCTTATTCAAATATTCTAGGACTTTCATTATTATTATTATTATTTTTTTTTTTTTCAGTTTCACCGAATCCTTCCTTTAGGGCAGTAATTACCAACCCCATAGTCGTGACCCAAATGATGACATAAGTTTTTCTGACACTCCTTCGTCGGATTTGAAGATGGTAATAACAGATCACAGGTTGTCACATTTTGGTTTTGAGTAATGTAGGTGATTTAGTTAAGTAGGACAACTTAAAGATTCTCTTGGACATCTACTTACAGTGGAAGTGTTCTAATAAAAAGAGCATTCATAGTCATGTGCTGTCTTCGACTGAAGAATTGTCAGTAATGAACCTGAATGAGTGGGCATACATCGTACTTGCTTTTATATTTGATATATTACCTCCTACACTCCCACTTTGCTTTTGATTGTCATTCCATCTGTCGCTGCCTTTGGTGGCGGTTCAAGCATACAGGCTCTACCTCCATTTGCCTGTCTGTCTACTGTTCATTTTATGGATGACAGAAATTTATCAGCAAAAATTAAATAACAAAAATGTCATTGCTGGTAACTGAATAATTTTTTTTCTCTTTTTTGTGACTGCATATGTAAGTGATATCGTTTAAACAATTATTTTCATTTCCGTTTCAGCTTTGATGAAGCTGAATGTGCTAGTGTCTACACACACACACACACACACACACACACACACACACACACATATATATATATATATATATATATATATATATATATATATATATATATGCATATATATATACATATGCATATATATATATATATATATATATATATATATATATATATATATATATATATATATATATATATATATATATATATATATATATATATATATATATATATATATATATATATATATATATATGCCCATGTGGCCACGGGGGCATAAGAACAATTAGAACAGCGCCAATGTATCCCTGTGTGTCGTAAGAGGCAACTAAAAGGTACGGTACGAGGGGGATGGGAACCCCCTCTCCTGTATTATAATCTTGTGACATTAAATAGGTGGAGCTGGGGGGAGAGTGACTGCTCCCTGCACTCTAGTTTTGGGGTGTTTGAATGTGCGTGGATGTAGTACGATAGAGAGTAAAAGATGTGAGATTGGAAGTATGTTTAGGAATAGAAGGATGGATATATTGGCTTTGTGTGACACAAAGATAAACGGGAAAGGTGAAGTGATGTTTGGTGAAATTTCTGGTAGAATGTCTGGGATTGAAAGGGGAAGGGCAAGAGAAGGTGTGACTTTATTGCTGAGTGAATGGATGACAGGTAAAGTAATGGAATGGAAGGAGATATCATCTAGATTAGGTTGGGTAGGGAATGTTGGGCTTTTGTCAGTGCATATGGGCCAGTTGTGAGAAAAGTGAAGAAGAGCGGAATGAGTTCTGGAATGAATGAACTAGGTGTGTAGAAGGACTGGGTAGAAAGAATTATGTAGTTGTCATGGGTGACTTAAATGTTAGAGTGGGCGCTGGAGGGGTAGAAGGTGTCATTGGGAAGCATGGGGTAACAGGTGAAAATGAGAGTGGTGAGAGACTGGTAGATATGCGTGTTGAGCAAGAGATGGTAATAAGTTCTAGCTTTTCAAAAAGAAAGATAAAAACAAGTATACATGGGTAAGAGGGGCAAATGGAAGAGCACTAGAAAGGGCGTTAATGGATTATGTGTTGATATTTAAAAGAATGTTTGGAAGATTGAAAGACATGCACATGTTTAGAAGTATGGCCAACGGTATGTCTGATCATTTTTTGGTAGAAGGAAAATTAGTTGTAGCAAAAGAGTGGGGGAATAGAGTAGGTGGATATAAAAGGGAGCTAGTGAGGGTTGAAGAGCTAATAAAACCGGTGGTAAAATTAAATATAAAAAAAAGTTGAAAATGGCCTATGGCGAAGTGAAAGTAAGAGAAACTGGTAATTTAGATGCGGAGTGGAAGTTAGTAAAAGAAAATTTTGTTGGGATTGCAAGTGATGTGTGTGGCAAGAAGTTGGTTGGAGGCAGCATGAGGCAGGGCAGTGAAAGGTGGAATAAAGGAGTGAATGTAAAAGTGGAAGAGGAAAAGAGGGCTTTTGAAGCATGGCTGCAGAGTAATAGTGCTGAGAAGTATATAAGATATAGAGAGAAAAATGTGGAAGTAAAGTGCAAAGTAAGTGAGGCAAAGAGGGTAGCTGACCTGAGGTGGGGTCAGGGATTGGGTCATTTATATGAAGAGAATAAGAAGAAGTTTTTTTTTAAAAATTAAGAGAGTAAGGAAGGCTGGCTCAAGAATTGAAGAGACAGTGAAAGATGGAAATAGAAGGTTGTTAAAAGGAGAGGAGGCAAGGAAAAGGTGGGCGGAATATTTTGAAAGTTTACTGAATGTTGAGGATATTAGGGAGGCAGATATAATTTCTGTTACAGATGTTGAGGTGGCGGTGATGGGAGATGAGAATGATAGAGAGATTACATGAGAGGAAATGAGGAGAGCGCTAGATGAAACGAGAGTAGGAATAGCATCTGGTATGGATGGTGTGAGAGCTGAGATGTTGAAGGAAAGGGGTGTGACTGTACTTGTACGTGTTTTGTGTTGTCAGTGGTACCAGTAGATTGGGTTTATGCGTGTAATGTACCACTATATAAGGGTAAGGGAGATGTGCATGAGTGTTGTAATTCAAGGGGTATTAGTTTGTTGAGTGTAGTTGGAAAAGTGTATGGTAGAGTACTGATTAATAGGATTAAGGATAAAACAGAGAATGCAATATTAAAAGTACAGGGTGGTTTTAGAAGAGGTAGGGGTTGTTTGAATCAGATTTTTACAGTTAGGCAGATATGCGAGAAATATTTAGCAAAAGGTAAGAAGGTGTATGTTGCGTTTATTGATCTGGAGAAAGCCTATGATAGAGTTGATAGGGAAGCTATGTGGAATTTGATGAGGTTATATGGAGTTGGTGGAAGATTATTGGAAACAGTGAAAAGTTTCTACAAAGGTAGTAAAGCTTGTGTTAGGATAGGAAATGAAGTGAGCGATTGGTTTTCGGTGAGAGTGGGGCTTAGGCCGGGATGTGTGATGTCGCCGTGGTTGTTTAACTTTATTGTTGATGGAGTGGTGAGAGACGAGAATACTCGATTGCTTAGACGAGGATTGAAACTGGTAGACGAGAATGACCATGAATGGGAGGTAAATCTGATGTTGTTTGCGGATGATACTGTACTGGTTGCAGACGCGGAAGAGAAGCTTGGCTGATTAGTGAGAGAATTGGGAAGGGTGTGTGAGAGAAGGAAGTTGAGAGTTAATTTGACTAAGAGTAAGGTTATGAGATGTACGAGAAGGGAAGGTGGTGCGAGGCTAAATATCATGTTGAATGGAGAGTTACTTGAGGAGGTGGATCAGTTCAAGTACTTAGGGTCTGTTGTTGCGGCAAATGGTGGAATGGAAGCAGATGTATGTCAGAGAGTGAATGAAGGATGCAAAGTGTTGGGGGCAGTTAAGGGAGTAGTAAAAAATAGAGGGTTGGGCATGAATGTATTGATAGCTCTGTATGAGAAAGTGATTGGACCAACTGTGATGTATGGATTGGAGTTGTGGTGAATGAAAGTGACAGAGAGACAGAAATTGAATGTGTTTGAGATGAAGTTTGTAAGGAATATGGCTGGTGTATCTTGAGTAGATAGGGTTAGGAACGAAGTAGTGAGGGTGAGAACGGGTGTAAGCAGCTAGAATGGATATTAATGTGTTAAGGTGGTTTAGCCATGTCGAAAGAATGGAAAATGGCTGTCTGATAAAGAAGGTGATGAATGGAAGAGTTGATGGGAGCCGTACAAGAGGAAGGCCAAGGTTTGGGTGGATGGATGGAGTGAAGAAAGCTCTGAGTGATAAGAGGATAGATGTGAGAGAGTCAAGAGAGCGTGCTAGAAATAGGAATGAATGGCGAGCAATTGTGACGCAGTTCCAGTAGGCTCTGCTGCTTCCTCCGGCACCTTGGATGACTGCAGAGGTAGCAGCAGTAGGGGATTCAGCGTTATGAAGCTTCATCTGTGGTGGATAACGGGGGAGGGTGGGCTCTAGCACCCTAGCAGTGTCAGCCGAACTCAGTTGAGTCCCTTGCCAGGCTGGGAGGAATGTAGAGAGGAGAGGTCCCTTTTTTTGTTTAATTTTTTTGATGTCGGCTACCCCCCAAAGTTTGGGGAAGTGCTTTGGTATATATATATATATGTATATATATATGTATATATATATATATATATATATATATATATATATATATATATATATATATATATATATATATATATATATATACAAGCTTATATGAATAGAATAGTATTAACTCATAAACAATTGCAGGTATAGGCTTACTGTAACAGGAAAGCGGGTTGGATTAATTGCTTTATGTTCACACATTTAAGGTCAGGAGTTGTTTAGGGTTACGACAAAAAAAAAGTTTAGGGCTTTCTTCTATGGCAATTCATCGTTGGATTATCCAACAATAGAAAAAAAATCTAGTAGCATTCTTGCATTGGCCTAAGTACAGGCTCTACTATTGTGTATTTGTGTCTATATTTAGATGATAATACTTTTGCTTTAGGACGAATTAATGTAAAATTTTGCACATATAGAATACTGTGTAAAATTACTTTATTCCCATCATCATGTTTTGTGAATTTCTTTCGAATGTGAAATTATATTTGGTACATAATGGTACATAATGTTTTATCTATAAAAGAAAATTACACTGGTAAGAAAGAAATATGATCATTAGCCATTTTCCATGGAAGGAGATCATGTGACTTTTACTACTTATATTGCTCAATTTTATCACTTTACTCTTTTTTAAATGATTTATCTCTGTTATGCTTATATGATATCACGGATTGTGTCATGAATTATAACTATCTTTTCATTATAGATAATGCATGACTGAAAGCTTATTACATACTCATATAGCAGGTCTTCAGAAAACACTTATGATATGTAAATATCGTAAGTAATGAAAGTTGATCATATTTTAATTCAATGAGGATTAGGGAGCATTTTCCTTTAAAAAAAAAGTGGTTAGGATCGCAAATATAGTTTATGTAATAAAAAATGAATTAACATTGATCGTCGGTTGTGCATAAAATATAATAACCTTGAGTGAGAGTGTGAGTAACTACCTCCATTTTCAATCATCCAGATTGAGTTAAAGAGATTACACTTCAAATACTTCATTTTTATTCACGCTCCCCATTAGGTTGGTGCAATGAATGAATCAGTTCCCAATATACTCTCGCAGTAGATTAAATTTTTGTTTATTTAGAAAATAAAGCTATGCTATGATTTCCTCTTTACCCTCACAGGTTTATATTGTATATTGGCTCACCCAAGCTTAGTCCTCGCAGTGGATACTATTTCATGTCGCAAACCGCTGCCATCCTTCCTCGAACACCTCTGTTTATTGAGGTGAGTTTATATTGAAGTCAATGGTGTAGTAATTGATGGCAAGCCTGATGTCCATGAGCCCTTGGAATACCAGCTATGTCTCAAACAAAGGAATGATAAATCATTCACATGTATCGGGCCGCTTGCTGTTACACCATGAGTTATCAATATTGCATAGCTGTTGCAGAGGTAATATTAGCGTCACTGGTGAAGAAATACTAGTTGTGTTAGTGGAAAAATATTAGGTTTATTAAAGCTTGAATATCTGTTTTAATGACGTGTTTTTCCTCAGACAGAAATATCAGTCTCATTGTTGAGGGAACAGTACACTTGTTAATAAAGACATTTTACTTGCCATGGAAGAAATCTTAATGGGGTAGAAATGCTACATTTTTTATACAGAAAATTTAATTAACTTTCAGGAAGATATATTTAAGTTATTATGGAAGTAAAGTTTGCTTTATCCTAGAAAAAAAATGTCAATCACGTTAGTTGTATTGTAGAAGTTGTAGAAGCACAACATTCGTCATAGAATGATTATGATTATTATCCTGGAAGAATTGTCCCTTTTATGCAATCACAATATTAGTCTTAATGGAAAAAAGAAAAATTCACCTCTTAAAAACATATTTCTTTATACAACAAAAACAATTGATTTAGCATGAAAGAAATAGTAGTTTTACTATAGAATATGTTTCATTATCCAGAGAGGATGTCTAAGTTTCCCTTTAGGTAATAAAAATAATAGGAATGTTTAATGTTCACTCTAAAATATTCTAGAGTATACAAAAACTATTTAAATGGCAAATTCTCTGGAGATTTTAATATCTATGATGACCTAAGTTAAATCTCATTGTTGTTTCATATATCAGTTATGAAACCGGAAATTGTTTTATGGAATTTATATCTTATAAATTTAGATTCCTTCGTTTTATTGTAAAAAAAGAAATTTCCATCAACAGTTAACCTTAGTGTGTAATGATTATCAATGTCGTGATACTGATATATATTTTTGTTTGATTTTTTTACATGTCACTAATGTAAAGCTTTTAAAAATAGAATGGGATATATACAGTAACTGAAATTTTTCAAAGCCATATTAATTTAATGTATATCATAATAAAATTTAGTCTTCTTTCACTTATTTCTAGTAAATTGTGTAACGAGATGAGATGGATAGCCCCATACCTAATGTTGTCAGGCATGTGCTGACTGAACCACGATATGCTAAACTCTGCCGATACATTGTCAGGTGTCGTGATGGTGGTAGTTCTGACCTTATGGATGGTGGCACAGACAAATGCATAGACGAGAGTGCGTAGTCATGCCCACACACTCACATATATATATATATATATATATATATATATATATATATATATATATATATATATATATATATATATATATATATATATATATATATATATATATATATATATATATATATATATATATATATATATATATATATATATGGGGCCTTCCTTAAGGAACTCTGTGCATACACAAAAGGAGGATAATGGTAAGGTCGCCAGTCGGCTATAAGGAATACCGACAAAATAGATATATTCACAATAATATTTAAAAGAAAATTAATAAAAGGGGAGCACAACAGATAGCGGCTTAATATTTCAAGTAAGCCACGAGGTACTTCACGGGGAGTTGGGCTCACATGGAGTTAGGAAGGCTGTGGAAGGTTTTCAGCACTGCGATCTCATTCCTTGGAAAAGGAAATAAATTAAATTATTAACCGCTCACTTACTTCTACAGGCTGGAACACGATGAAGTCGTGTGATTAAAACCTTCAAGCAAATTAAATAAAAGTGCAAACTTAGGAATTTAAACACTACATATGGGAATTAACACTGTCACATGGTGAACTGATGAAGGTTAGGAGCAAAAGGCACACGGGGTTGGGACATAATGAATAGGATAAAAAGGTTCAGTGGGTAGGATCTTTCTTTAAAGGATAAAAGGAAAAAATGGGATGTGATAAGGAAGGGATGGAAGGTTGGGTAAGGATGATGAGGATCTCAATGTCCAGACACCTTACCTTAATAAAAAAGGACTATGGATCCTCCCTTGTGGAGGATGTATCACAGGTACTGCCTCCCTAATGTCTTAAGGGCAAAGAGAGGTGATGTTCCTCTCATGGATGTTGGTTAGCGAAGAGAGGTGATGTTCCTCTCAAAGAGGTTTGTTAGCGAAGAAGGGAAACTCAGTTGTTCTTGGTTCGACTTAACCCGACTTGGCCCCCAATTGGTGTGGAGGGGTAGAGGGAATTGGCCTGACCGCTATCCTATTGATCAGGGCTTGTCACGTGTCTCGACATCCTTCACATCTCGCCTTCCTTCTTCTCCGGGGATCTCAACGCTACCACGTGGTCTGTAAAGATGTCTGGAAATGAGACCTAAGGGGAGTAGACTGGTATAGGATGGTTGGGGAGGGGGGTGAGACTCTGGGTAGGGTCTCAAAGCTTGTGGCTTGGAGTGGTTCTTGCTGGTGGGGTCTTTTTTTTTGGAAAAAGGGGTGTAATCACCGCCAAGAATAACAGCCCCCCATTCTAGCAGAGATTTTGTCCTAAAACAGGACAAGAACTCTGCAAACAAAGTCTGAAGCCAATAGCCTTAATGACTCCTCCCTCAGTGAGTCTCACCACGATAATGAATTAAATTCCAAGCTGCAACTAGGGTCATAATTTTACTTTATTTTGATAATATATTAACTTTAACTGCCACATAGAGGTGAGCATGCTGGCTGTGAGGCAACAATTAAAAAATGAAGAATGCAATAATAGTCAAAGTTAAGTGACCTAGTGCAGTGGGACACATGAAAATTAAAACAAATTGACATATCATATGCAAAAAGGATAAAATAAATACATGTAAATAAATTAATTGCAACTAATAAGGCCAAGATGGCTCCTCAAGTTTATCTACCTGGGTAGACACCAAGGCCAATAATATTTTTTCATACAACCTAAATCAACTTATTGCCTATGGCTACGTTATGGACATGGCACTTTGCACTGGGCACTAATGCCGTGAGAACACATTTCTCTCATTTGAACTTTTTAGGTCCTTGACCTTTCAGTTGTAGTTTTGGAGGTGTATGCCCCACCTCATGAGCCCTTTATTCTTCTTATGTAGCTCAGTCAAGTAAGTTGCTGGGTTATGGTCTGTTAGGACTGTTAGTGGGTTGAGTTGGAGTGATGCCCTCGGCTCTACTTATTTTAAATTACCGGTGACTTGGCACGGATGGCAGGAGGTTACAGAAGCCTTAATACTATTCCGCAAGCCCGGCCAGAAGAAATGAGGCTGGAGCAGTTGGATTGTGCGCTTCACCCCAGAGTGCCCTCTCAGTCCCTCATGGGCCATTCGTAGCACCGACAAGTGGGAATTATGGGGGACAACTACATGCTGGCACAAGGCCTCAGCAGGATCGTGAGGGCCTCGGGTGATTCTGAGGAGCCCCCCATTCTTCTGCAGGAAGTTCTCCTTAGAGAGGGTAATCATTTCTGCTTCGGCAAAATAGGCAGCTTCCCTGTAGATTTTCAGCTTCTTGTCTGACAGCTGAAATCTGATGGGCTCAGTCTGACTCCTTGGGGTCCCTGGGCTGATGGGTGGTTCCCCTTTTTTCTCCTTTGAGACCTCTGGCCTGGTGGTAAGCATTCTTGCCTTAGCTGGGGAGCACTTTCGGCTACGAGGCTTAGACTCATTGCTGGAGGAGAAAGACTCTGGGGCCCCCTCACTTAACCAAGGTATTTTACCAAGGTTAATATCACCTAGCCATTCGTCTTCCCCTGCAGGAAACATCCTCCCTTTTTTTTGGCTCCGACTTAGCAGCCTTCATGCACCTGAGGGGCACTTGCTGTATCACCTTCATGGGCTCTTTACCCAAGGGCATGTCACAGCCCTCATGTCCAAGATTGCTCACTACTCCTAGCCTGCACTTCCTACTAAGCTTGGGCGTGGCTACCTTGAACTCCACTGTAGGGAGTTTCTTAAGGACCCCTTCCATGAACTGGACCTTCCTGCAATTGTCCTGCTGGACTTTGGCAACATTGGGTTAAGGTGGCGAGTTATGGAGCTGTGCTAATCGGGTGCCTATTTCCCGCTTCTTTAACTCGTACCTCTCTCTCTTTCATACCGCATCCTTTCTTGCTCTGTTCTTCTCCGGGCATTAGCTTCATCCATTAGTTTTCGGACATACTTTTGCAATACGTCTCCCTCATACCCTTGTCATTCTGCCAAATCCACAAACGCACTGATCTCAGCAGCAATCATTTTGTTAATGTCTTGTGGAGACAGCGACCAGATCAAACTCAACAGCAAAAGGTACGATGTTGACCGTGCAAGAAATTACACTGATAGGAAAGGTGTTCTAGCCTACGCAAGAGTCTCACGGAAGAAAGGATAAAGGTGGAGCTGGACAAAATATACCATGGCTGTAAAAATACCTCTCAGGAAAGACCTATCGCCAAATTGTAAGCCTCGCAATTAATTGAACAAGAGCCTAACTTGAAAAAATGGGAGCATGCCAATGGGTGCGTGCATAAGCTGTCTAGTAGCAATGCATCCAAAACAAGTAACAATGTATATAAAAACTTTGCTAGCCTATAAAAAATTAAATCACAACTATGGGTGACCCTCTATGCTAGACAAAATAAAATGGAATAGCATACAAAAAAAAAAAAAAATGGAATTACATCGATGGGTGACCCTCTATGCAAGTCAAAAATAAAAAATATAATCACAACTATGGGTGACCCTCTATGCTAGACAAAAATAATGGAATCTCAACTATGGATGACCCTCTATGTTAGTCACAAAAAAAATGGAATCACAATTATGGGTGAACCTCTATGCTAGTCAAAATAAAATGGAATCACAACTATGGGTGACACTCTATGCTAGACAAAATAAAATGGAATCCCAGCAATGGGTGACCTGATATGCTTAGCGTAAAAATACTGGAATAACAACTATGAGTGACCCTCTGTGCTAGTCATAAGAAAAATTGAATCACAACTATGGGTGAACCTCTATGCTAGTCATAAAAACTGGAGTCACAACTATGGGTGAACCTTTATGCTAGTCATAAGAAAACTGGAATAACAACTATGGGTAAACCTCTATGCTAGTCATAAAAACTGGAATCACAACTATGGGTGAATCTCTATGCTATTCATAAGAAAAATGGAATCACAACTATGTGTGAACTTCTAAGCTAGTCATAAAAAAATGGAATCACAACTATGGGCGAACCTTTATGCTAGTCATAAAAAAATGGAATCACAACTATGGGTGAACCTCTATGCTAGTCATAAAAAAATGGAATCACAACTATGGGTGACCCTCTATGCTAGACAAATAAAATGGAATCACAACATGGGGTGAACCTCTATGCTAGTAATAAAAAAATGGAATCAAAACTATGGGTGAATCTCTATGCTAGTCATAAAAAAAATGGAATCACAGCAATGGGTGACCTCTATGCTAGACATACAAAAAATAAAATTTCAACAATGTGTGACCCTCTATGCTAGTCATAAAAAGAGGGGAATCTCAACGATGTGTAACCCTCTATGCTAGTCAAAAAAAAAAAAAAAAAAAAAAAAAAAAAAAACGGAATCTCCACGATCTGTGACCCTGTATGATAGTCATAAAAAAAAATGGAATCTCCACGATGTGTGACCCTGACTAAAAAAATCAAATTGACTGTGATATCGTAAATCATTTATCTTTAGGTTAAGACTTTTAACACAATCACACGAAAATTATCCCTTTTAAATTCTGCATTTAAAAATTATCCCACGGAATATTACAAAATTAAATTACATACCACTAACTAATATAATCAAATCTGAATAACAAGGAATACAATGTGTTCATACCGGTACCCTACACAGGAATTATGCCTCACTGGAAATTAACACGTGTTTAACCCGATAAGTTTTTGTTTTTGTTCTAAAATTTCGTGAACTTCACATCACTTATTTTTTAACACAAAATAAACATTTACGTAATGCATAATATATTTAATAAATCTTCACCACTGTGATAACCACCGCTCAAAATATACACGAGGCACAAATTCTTCTCAGACGGTTGGCTATCCTGCTAAACAATGGGACTAAAGCCTACCACATGGTTTTTGAAACCAAAACATTTTGCGGTGTAAACACACACAAATAAACAAGATTTTAGCAATGAAAACAAAATGCTTTAGCTGTTTTCTGCCATGGTTCCAAATCCAGTGATAATAGAATTCACTTTAAAAAGAAAGCAAGTTCAGCAAGTCCCTAAAGACAGAAAAGGGGGAATTTTACTTTAATAAAAATAATTTTAAATTACTGTCAGTGAATCCTGGCAAGGTCGCCAATTTATGTCACGCGCCCGTATGCATGTGAGTATGGCCTTGGTTAAGGAACTTTGCACGTACACAAAAGGAGAATGGTCGCCAGTCAGCAATAAGACAAGGGATGCCGACAAAATAGATATATTTACAATAATATTTAAGTGAATATTAATAAAAGGGGAGCAAAACAGATAACTGCTTCATATTTCAAGTAAGCCACGAGGTACTTCACGGGGAGATGGGCTCACGTGGAGTTAGGAAGGCCGTGGAAGGTTTTCAGCACCGCGATCTCATTCCTTGGAAAGGGAAATAAATTAAATTATTAACCGATCACTTACTTCTGCAGACTGGAACATGATGAAGTCGTGTGGTTAAAACCTTTAAGCAAATTGAATGAAATTGCAAACTTAGGAAATTAAACACTACATATGGGAATCAACACTGTCACAGGGTGAATTAATTAAGGTTAGGAGCAAACGGCACACGTGGTTGGGGCATAAGGAATAGGATAAAAAGGTTCAGTGGGTAGGATCTTTCTTTAAAGGATGAAAGGA
>NC_090735.1:154781606-154799106 GCF_036898095.1 Palaemon carinicauda | reverse complement strand
GTCGGAAGGATTCTGTAAGAGATGATTCCTTCCTCTAGTGGCCTAGCAGACTGTCCTGTGTTGTTTTTCTCGGGCTGGAGAATGAGTTTTCTCTGTTGCCCGACGAAATAACTTCACCTAGCTTTGTTCTGGTTGGGAGGAGGATAGCAAGCATTGCCAGTCTTCCTCCCTAATAGACAACTCTTGGGTAGGATGAGCTTCCCTAACTGCTGAGTGTGTCTCTTGCTAGAACGAAGTCTATAAGACCCTTATCCCTTCCCCACCTCTCTTTCTTCTATTTTCTTTTGCCCACAGTCCTACTTCCGTACCTATCATAGGTTAAGATGGAGGACCAGCTCAGCTCTCTGCCGTCTGGCATTACTTGTCGGCCTGCAGAGACCCTTTGATCTTTGCAGAGTGAACCCCAGACCTCCCTTGGTCTCCCTTCCATGTCTGCCGATAGAGCCCGGCAGGATATGGATTCTTTGGAAGCCTGAACGTTATATTCTCCCCTTCCATAAGTTCACTCTTTCTGGATGGAAGGTCGTATGTCGCCTTATAATCTTACATCCATACTGTTTCTCTGACTATTGTGTTGCACCCCTAACCCGGCTACCAGCTTAACAGCCGACAGCCGGGCAGGTAGAGGTTCACTGGTTCTTGGCTACTGTCGACGGGCATGGGTATTATTACCCTTGCTGGCTGGCAGTGGAAACACAGCCCGAATCTGCTGGCCACTACGATTAGCGGCCGGCAGCCAGGTATTGGTGTTTTTAGCCGTCGGTTGGCAATGATTGCCGGCCGGCACACAGTCGCGTATCAGTGGGCTGCCGCCTATTTGTTAAAGATAGTATATATTTGAACTATACAGGGGTAGATGCCGGCCGCCACGTGCAGGCGCACGCCGGCACGTACCGGTGCGTGCTAGCTGGCACAACAGCATGCGATGTACAGTGGTTGCTATATTTTTAGTGTAGTACACACTGCATTAGAAGAAAATACTGTACAGAGCTTGTGATAACACTAATGCTCTTCATCATACTTAATTCTATCTTGTATAGCCTTTTGTTGAGACCGTACAATATATAGAAAGTAAAGTCTTTCTGTATTCTTTCTATCCCGTATATTAAAACTTTATTTCAAGGTGTGAACTACACCTTAAATTTCCGTATAGGAAATTACATAAGGTATTGTAGAATAGAATTAACCTTAGTTTTAATATCTCAGGAGGTGTCAGCAATTGGCTGGGCAGAAAATACAAGTATGTGTCTTTCCTTCTTTCTTTTATAGCTTTTCTATATAAGCTAAATGAATCAATATAAGTGAAAGCCTTCACTTGATACTCATGGATTTTTCTTCTCTTTACAGGAGGACCATCCGAAGTGCAGGAGTGTGTTCTGTAATGTCCGCAGTAAGTACTTCTGTGGACATCAATATTGCAGGAGGCACCCAGCATGCGTAGCCTCCAAAGGTGATCTCCGCTATTGGGACCCTCAGATTTGTAGAGTTTGTTCTAACCCGATTACCGAGGCTTTTGACGACACTAAGTCGACGTAGTCAAGGGATGCTGCCAGGGGAAAGGTTACGATACTGGGTGAGGGGTTTTCAGAAAAACACCTCAGGTCCCTTCCTTCCAAATGAGAGGATGAGCGCCTACCTTTTCCCTAAAGCATCGGCTGATGTAATCATCCCCCAGCCTCAGGTGGAGATACCAACTGCCCAGAATCCGGTAGATTCTGAAGTCTCGGCCGCCCTTCAAGACATCCAATTGGACGATAGGGTATCGGAGGTGTCGGATTCTTCTGAGAAGGACCTTTTAGGAGAAGGTCAGGAGGAAGAGCTGTTCCAGGCTCCTTAAGTAGAAGTAGAAGAGCAAGAAATCAACGAAGTGTCGGTTACATCGGTTCCGGACCTAGAACCTGTTCCTTCTACATCGTCTGCAATCCCAGATGAACTGGAAAGGACTCTTTCTTCCATTGTTGAGATGTTCCAACAAATTCAAAGGAAGAATGATGAGAAGGAAGCTGCAATGAAACTGGAGATACGTAGACTTGCAGCATTACGTGGGCCCCAGAAGCGGTTCAGCGTGAAGGATCTTCCTTTGTGCTCGGATACCAATCCTTGGAGGTATGCCGAACACATGCCAATGACAATCGGGAAGATCATGATCTCAGAAAAGATGGGAGCAATTCCCCTGGAAGAAGTGGAATTTTGTCCGTCTTAGGAAGGAGCCAGCCTCAAAGGAGGAGACGGAGCCGAAGGAGGTCATAGTTTTTTACCATAGTAAATCTCAGATGTTACTAACAAGCTCGATGAAAGAGAGGGGCTTCACTAACTCAAAGGTGCCCGCCTTGAGTAAGAAGCTTCCTTCCTTTGTGGCCTCTCCTACCAGAGCCTTTCCCTTCTTGGAAAAGGGATATAAGGCAGCCTTAAAGGCAGTGGAGGTAGGGAAACCCTGCCCTTCCTTAGAGGAGTGCGAGCCGTTATCTCTGACCTTGCCCTTGGACCAAGAAGGCTGGAAGGACGTACACCTTTCCTTCTCAGTCGGGAAGCTGGAAGCTGATATTGCTGAATGCCAGTTCGGTGAGGCACTTCCAAAACTGTCGGAGGTTCTCTTGCGTAGAGAGGAAGAGACAAAGAAAAGACTTGCGGCATCGATGTCGTTGCAAACGACACTAGAAACGATGGCAAGTAACCCCAAGAACCAGGACAAGTTCCTGGTTGTGGCCAAAACCCATCTGGCCACAGTTATGAAGGATCTCTATAGCTTTATTAAAGCTAGTAGAGTCTGTAGAGAGTTCGTGTTCGCCTCGGCTGCGGTGAGGCATGAACCGAGGAAACTGATCTCCTCTCGTATTTTGGGTAAAGACCTCCTTCCCAATGAAGTGGTTAAAGAGGTAGTAGACAAGGCCGCCACAGAGAATAGGAACCTTCTCAAAAAGTGGGGCTCAGATCTCAAGAGAAAGTCTTCTCCGGATGAGGGTCCCCAACCCGAGAGGAAGACAAAAAGGCCTAGGCCTTCCTGTCGGCTGGCTAAACCCTACCGACAGCAACAACAACAACTTCCTGTGACCGCGGTGCCTCAGATAGTGGCACAACCTCCAACCACGTACCAGTTGGTACCTCAATAAATGGCGACACAGTCGCCAGTTTTTAACCCAGCCTTCGAAATGCAGACTTCTTCCTTTCGTTCGAGAGCTAGAGGAACAGCCAGAGGTTCTTCTAGACACCCTTCAAGAGGAAGGGGATACAGGGGAGGACGTAGTCAAGGAGGCAAGGCCTCAAGTCCACAACAGCAGAAGTAAGATGCTTCCAGTAGTAGGGAGGCTACAGCTATTTAGGGATCGCTGGACCTTCGATCCCTGGGCCCACAGCCTAATTAAAAATGGACTAGGTTGGAGCTGGAGCAGTCCTCCACCTCAATTTCCTCAATTCTTCCAACAATCATCCCCGTTCTGGAAGAATATGTCCGAGAACTCTTAGACAAAAGAGTAATCCGGAAAATTAAGTCCATAAAAATCCAAGGAAGGCTGTTTTGTGTTCCAAAGAAGGACTCAGAAAAACTCAGAGTCATTCTAGACTTGTCGCCACTCAACAGTTCATAGTGAACTACAAGTTCAGAATGCTCACGCTTCAGCACATAAGGACCCTACTGCCCAGAAGGGCATATACTGTCTCTATAGACTTGTCTGATGCTTATTGGCACGTTCTAATTAATCGTCACCTCTTCTCCTACCTAGGCTTCAAGTTCCTAGAAAACTTTATGCCTTCAGAGCCTTGCCTTTCAGGCTAAACATAGCCCCAAGGGTTTTCCCGAAGATCGCGAATGCAGCCGTCCATCAATTATGCCTAAAGGGGGTCCAAGTAGTAGCCTACTTGGACGACTGGCTGGTGTGGGCAGCATCCAGGACAGAATACATGCAAGTTTCTAGGATAGTGATCCAGTTCCTGGAACATCTGGGATTCAAGATCAACATCAAAAAGTATCGACTTTCTCCAGCTCAAAAATTTCAGTGGTTGGGAATCCACTGGAATTTTGAGTCACATCGGCTTTCCATTCCTGGTAAGAAGAGGAAAGAAATAGCAGGATCTGTCAAGAGACTATTGAAATCCAAACAGATATCAAGACACAAACAGGAGAGAGTGCTGGACTCTCTACAGTTTCCTTCAATAACAGATCCAGTGCTAAGACCACAGCTTAAGGATGCAACAGGAGTCTGGAGAAAATATGCATCAAACGCGCGAAGAGATCTAATAAGACCACTATCGACTCGACTGCGAACGCTTCTCAAGCCGTGGTCCAATGCCAAGCAATTGAAGAAATCAATACTTCTCCAACCTCCTTCCCCGTCAGTAACTATCTACACAGACGCTTCAAAGGAAGGCTGGAGAGGCCACTCTCATCAGATGAGAGTCCAAGGAGCTTGGTCCAATCTTTTCAAGTCATTTCACATCAAGTTTCTAGAAGCCATGGCAGTACTTCTGACACTGAAGAAAGTTTCTCCTCGCCACTCGACCCACATAAGACTGGTTCTAGACAGCGAGGTGGTAGTGAGATGCCTGAATCGACAAGGGTTGAGGTCACCTCAAATCAGCCAAGTGATGTTGGCCATATTCCGTTTGGCCGAAAGGAAGAAATGGCACCTGTCAGCAGTTCACATTCAAGGGTTCCGCAATGTGACAGCGGATGCTCTATCCATGTTTACACCTATAGAGTCAGAATGGTCCCTCGACGCAGGATCGTTCTCCTTCATCTCGAGCCAAGTCCCAGAGCTGCAGATAGACCTCTTTGCGACGAAAGACAACAAGGAAATAGATCGTTACGTGTCCCCTTACGAGGATCCGTTAGCGGAGGTAATGGACGATATGTCCCTGGACTGGAACAGATGGTCCAGTATCTATCTGTTCCCTTCGCACAACCTCCTTTTGAAGGTCCTCGGTAAGCTGAGATCCTTCAAAGGGAAAGCAGCAATAGTGGCCCACAAGTGGCCAAATAGCGTGTGGTTCCCTCTGGCATTGGAACCACGACTAAAATTCGTACCGCTACCGGATCCATCCCTGTCTCAGCGAGTACAGAAGTCGACTGTCTTCGCTCCATCACAGAACCTACATCTCATGATTTTCTCTCCTTAACGATGAGAAAAAGATTCGGTGTTAAAAAGTCAGTTTATACTTTTGGAGGAAACCAGAAGACATTATGAGGCTTCAGGGAAGAAATAGCTATCCTTTGTCAAGGCGAAGAAACCGAAAAAATCCCGACAGATTCTTATTTATCATTCTTCATTCACCTTCAAGAGCAAGGTTTGGCAGCCAACACAATTCTATTTTTCAAGCCTGCCTTGACAAGTCAGATACCGTATGCCTTATAGGTCGACCTTTCTAACGATGTTCTTAATGAACTACAAAGGCCCATGCTGGGCTTAGCCCTTCAGCGCTTCCAAAGACCCTTTGCATGGTCATTAGATATGATTCCTCATTGTGTATAAATAATGAACAATGAGGAATGTGCTGAGAAGATTGTGAATTTAAGTCATATTTCTGTTTGTACTCTCTTTGGGGGCCAGAGTTAGTGAAATAGTGGCTCTCTCTAGAGAGTAAGGCCACGTCCAGTTCTTGGGGGGAGAACTGAATCTATTTCCAGACCCAACGTTTCTTACCAGGAACAAGCTACCCACCAACAGGTGGGGTCCTTAGAGAATCTGCCCTCTGAAGGAAGATGCATCTCTATGTCCAGTGGAGTGCCTAAAGGTCTATCTTCATAGAACTTCAGACTTTATGGGAGGACAGCTGTTCAGAAGAGAAACCCTGGGTTCAAAGTTATCTATAACTAAGGGCGAAATTCACCCGTGTTATTTGCAGAACGGATCCAGACAGTACACCCGTTAGTTATGATCCGAGGAAAGTTGCCTCTTCCATAAAATTTCTTTAATTATATGGACTTTGAACATCCTTGTTTGCACACTGGCTGGTAGTCATCCAAGGCGTTCTTTATGCACTATGCGAAGCAAGTGGAGCAACTTAAGAGATCTGTGGTAGCAGCAGGTAGAATTCTTTAAGCATCTGTTTTAAGTCTGCGAGGAACAGTGTAATTGATTTGGGACATTTAATTAAGGGGGTGCGTGTGTAGTCACTGTATGTTATTACACACTGAGCAATAGGCCACAAAAGTGTCCTAACAAACTGTTCCATTGACGTCGGTAAACTATAGCATAATACGGACACTTGTGCCAAGCGTTTTTTACGCTAGTGTATATAAACAGTATACAGACTATATCATTATTACTAATAATTCAATTGAAGTGGCAAATCTGTTTCCTAGTAGATGAAACAATATTTTCTGTTGACTGTTTTTCTTTATGCTTTAACGCATATCATCCACATTTTATAAATTTTATAAATGTTGATCTGATATGTACATTTATTAAATTTTAGTAAACTTGTTCATAGTGAACCCTGCCTCTTATTCGCCCACACTCATTTTATTAGAAATGTACTGAGCATTAGGATTGAAATATGGATATTTTTATCATGGTATGTCTTTCAAGACTGTTCCCTGATTCAAGCAAAAGTCCACTCACTCTAACCCTTCCTAAGGATGGGTTGACGTAGTACCCTAACGGGATAGTGGCAAAGAGGCAAAATTTTTTCCTATGTGGATACAACCATTATCCAATAGTTAATAAGAGTAGTCACATTGGGGAAGGTGTCACAAATTCATACTGACATTGGTGACTTATACAAACTTTGCTTTATATTGTATAGGGCGAGACCACTATACAAGCTTGTCATTTTGTCATCCATAGTTATTATGTACTCCTCGAGACTTTTTCCAGAGTCTAGTACGACTCTTCCCTGTAGGGGGCACGAAGCACTAACATAGCTCATGTTCAGATGAAATGATGTATGACGGTAACATCATAGGTCTCTAGGTCTAGACGGACCAGGAAAATGCTTTCTTGAGAGTATGGCACCGATTGAGAATCCACAGATACAGTAATGCTCTGGTAAACTTCCATCAGGACGAAATGGCCTGAACCCAAAAAACGGATTTTGAGCGAAGCGAAAAATCTATTTTTGGGTGAGGTAGCCATGTCGTCCTGATGGACCCACCCTTCCATTTATTATAAAAGGGATTATTGACCCCTCCCTATAGTACAGTATCTGTAGCACCTCGTATATCGCTACAAAGAATAAAGAGGGCGCTACCGCCTTCATCAGATACACAGTGGAAATGGAATAGGAGAGATGCCTTATGAGCGGCTCTCTTTTCATTTTCGTTTCAGATTCTTGTCACTGTACCCCCTTGAAGCGTTAATACTGTTCGGAGTGAAGGTAGCTATGTGACGTTTCAAGAATACGTCCTCTGATATTATGCACTATCACTGTGAGATTATTTAGGGATATTCGCTCCAGGAGTTAGAATTCTGGATACCTTAAGGTAAAATTTTCTGGGAATATGACTTTAGTCAAAAATACCCTAAAAAAAGCTACCTAATAGGAACTTCTATCAGGACGACATGGCTACCTCACCCAAAAATAGATTTTTTGCTTCGCTCAAAATCCGTTATATATATATATATATGTATATATATACATATATATATAATATATATATATATATATATATATATATATATATATATATATATATATATATATATATATATATATATATATATATATATATATATATATATATATATACATATATATATATATATATGTATACATATATATATATATATATATATATATATATATATATATATATATATATATATATATATATATATATATATATATATATATATATATTATATATATATATATATATAAATATATATACATATATATATATATATATATATATATATATATATATATATATATATATATATATATATATATATATATATATATAATTATATATATGATATATATACCTATATCTATATCTATATCTATATATCTATCTATATATATATATATATATATATATATATATATATATATATATATATATATATATATATATATATGTATATATATATATATATATATATATATATATATATATATATATATATATATATATATATATATTATTATGTGACGAACCACTGTGCAAACAATTGCCCTTTACAATGGGCGGTAGTTCTCTTCACACAACAAAATAGAAGTCATATAGGTGGACTTCCAAATTCACTTGTTTCTTATTACGAGTGTATAAGATTGTTGATTATGATCAAATGTATCTTCTTAAAGCTGGTTGCAGACAACAGAAGCACCAATAGCAGGATAATTGGAGGACAGGAACAATAAACTATGTTATAAACAAAACTTTAATTTTACGTTAAACAAAATAATGAAAAAGCACTTCAAAACAACAATAATAAGCAATGCAAAGTGAATGGGTGAGTAAGGTAGATGAATCTCGTGGTGAGAACAATGTATTCTAACAAAACAATAAATTTGGGGTTACCTTATAACATGTAAGGTAAGAAAACAGGGATGATTTACAGCAGGAAGGCGAGTGTAAACAAAAGATAATGAGAAGAATGGAATGAAGATGGCGCTGAAATAAGGTGAAGTATTCACAAAGAAAATGGAAAAATAAACTTTAACAAATCAGATATGTTAGCATATGTACAACATATGGGGATATCACAGTCCCCCCTTGTTTTTGTTTTTTTCCATTTCCCGAGGATCAACCAAGGTTATCTTTGATAATGAGTCTGCCACAATGTTTTCTCGTCCTGATATGGCGATTACTTGGATATTATGTGCAGATAGTATGTATGACCATCTCAAAAGTTTAGGGTTGAGAGTAGTGGACCTATGGAGATGCGACAGAGGAGAGTGGTCGCTGTAGACGTAGATCGTGTCTTGTCCATCAACATAAATCTCGTATCTTTGGAAGGTAGCTACGATGGCGAATAGTTCTTTCTCCACTGTGGGCCAATTTAGTTGGGAACCCATAAATCGTCCACTGGAATAAGAGACTGGTAACAGATCAGCTAGTGGGGGCAGGTTTCCTGTTATGGCTGTTATTGGAGCAGGATGCTGTAATAAAATGCCCCCATATCCAAGATCACTAGCGTCTGTTTGGAGATAGAATGGTTTGGTGAGGTTAGGTGCCATTAATATAGGAGGAGATGACAAGTAATTTTTTAGCTGGTTAAATATTTGATCATGTTGCTGGCTCCAAGAAAAATTTACTTTTGAAGAAGTTAAAGCAAATAGTGGTCCTGTGAACGGTGAGAAATTTGGACTGAACTTAGAGTAATATCCTACCATACCTAGAAATCTTTTTAATTCCTGTTTGGTAGTTGGAACAGGATAAGAAGTTATGGCACTAATATTTGCATCATGGGGTAATACTTTACCACTGCCAACTCGATGACCAAGGTAAGATACCTGACCTTTGCAAAAATTACTTTTTGCTAAGTTGATCGTTAATCCATGTTGTTTCAACCTTGAGAAAACTTCTTTTATCTTTTGAATATGGTTTACCCAGGTGTCAGAGGCAATAATGATGTCATCTAAATATACAAATACTTTTTCCAAGTCCTGTAAAATTAAAGACATTACTCTTTGGAAGGTGGCAGGTGCGTTGGCTAATCCAAATGGCATTACGTTATAACTAAATAAGCCAAATGGAGTGATAAATGAAGAAATTTCCTTTGCCGTTTCTGTCAATTTAATTTGGTAATAACCCTTCAACAAATCTATTTGGGTTAAGTAGGTCGAATTACTTACTTGGTCAATGATATCTTGTATTCTTGGTAGAGGATACGAATCTTTAATTGTTAAATTATTAATTTTCCTGTAATCGGTACAAAGACGAAATTTACCATTTTTCTTTCCTACCAGGAGACATGGGGAAGCCCATGGTGACGCACTGGGTTCTGCCAATCCTTCTCTTATCAAGTAGTTCACTTCTTCTTTCATGATACCCAATTTCTTCTGTGATGTTCGATAGAAAGCTTGTTTAATGGGTGCAGCACCTGGTTGTAGTTTGATGTCATGATCTAGCATGGTGCATCTGCCTGGTTTATCTGAAGTTATACTAGGAAATTCATGGAATAAAGCTACTAAAGATTTACATTTTGATGCATATAAGGGTTGTAGATAGTCTGATAAGTTTTCCAAGATCTTCGAGTTTTGAGAATCCTGCCAAGATGCAGTTATTGGATCATCTGTAAATTGATCCATAGGACAATCTATGTATGGTAAGGCACTAGTAATCATTACCGTTTTACTTTCAGCTGTTGGAGACAAATAGGCCTTTAAGAGGTTTATGTGGACTAATTGAGTAGACTTACGCTTATCTGGAGTGGCGATTATATAGTTGGTTGGCGAGATACGGTGAGTGATGGTATATGGTCCCTGGTATTTCTCTCGTAGAGGAGAGCCTGCAATCGGATGGTATAGCAGCACTGCATCTCCTACTTTGAAACTTCTGGTTTTAGCCTTTTTATCATAGTTAATCTTCATCTTCTCTTGAGCTGTTATCAAGTTAGTTTTGGCAATGGAGTGAAGATCTGAAAGTTTCCTGTTGAGTTCTGAAATATATTGGGAAATAGGTACCTCATTATCTCCCAACTTCAGGATGCGTTCTTTGACTGAACTGAGGATAGTTCGTGGCCGTCGACCGAAGAGTAGTTCAAAAGGCGACATACCAGTAGACTGGTTTCGAACTCCTCGTATGATGTACATGATCAGTTCCAAATCGCAATCCCACTCGTTACCTGAACTTTGGATGTATTTCCGGAGAAGATTTTTAATGGTCTGGTGAGTGCGTTCTAATGCTCCATTGGTCTGTGGATGGTAAGCTGAGGATGAGACTTGGGTTATATGGTAATCTTTCATAGTTGTTTTAAAAGCATGACTCATGAAATTGGTTCCTTGATCACATTGTAGTTCAGTTGGAAATCCTACAACAGTAAATATGGACACTAGTGACTTTAGGATGTTCTTGGCTGAAATGTTTCTTAAAGGTACTGCAAATGGATAACGGGTAGTTGGGCATAAGGCCGTAAGCAAGTATTCATGTCCCCTTTTTGTCTTAGGCAAAGGGCCTACACAATCTACTATGATCTTACTGAAAGGTTCTTTAGGCACAAGTATAGGTTTTAAGGGTGCAACTGGTACTTTTACATTAGGACTACTTACTTTTTGACATGTTGTACATGTTTTTACGTACTCTTTAATGTCATTCTTCATGTTTGGCCAATAAAAGTCTTGACTGATGCGTTCATATGTTTTAGTGATACCAAGATGAGAGTCAGCAGAGTGAGACAATTCTAGGATCAGAGGTCTTATATCCTTAGGAACAACTACCTGGAATAGATCCTTCCAGGTTTCTAGATGACTGTTCTTGCTGGACCTGAATTTTCTCATTAGTACATCATTATTAATATAAAAATAAGAACACTTGTTGGTATCCTTTGGTTTCACTTGGTTGAAACACTGCTGTAGAGTGACATCTTTCCTTTGTTGATAGCTAAAGGAATCAGGTTGGATCTTATATGTACTCATCAACTCGTTGAAATCCATAGGTTCAGAGACTGGCAACGGGTTTGATGATGATTCAGTAGGGGTGTCCATTTTACTGCTTCTTGTCACTGCTAAGCATTCCTCCTGTACAACATCACCTGGAGATACTGCTATTTAGTTTGTTAAGACAACAGAGTTAGCTATGTCATTACCCAGGATTACATCTACATTCTTGCATGGTAACAGTTCTGAATTTACAGCTACATCAGTAGTTCCAGAGAAATAAGGACAATGAAGGTTTACATTAATGAGAGGCAACATAGACTTACTGGTTAAGTCATTAACTGCAACATACCTGTGAGTTTCACCTTTAGGTCGTATTACTTTAGGAGAGACGATCGTTTGAGAGGATCCAGTGTCTCTGAGTATGGTTACAGGTTTACCATTTATTTTGCCTGAGCAAGTGAAGGGTGCAAACGCTTGGGACTCGTGTGATGCACAATGGAAGGTCTTTTTCTTCTCCACCTTAGGTTTTGGTTCCTGTTTGGGCAGATTCATTTGCTTAGGAGAGAATTGAGGGGGATTAGGTTTTCTCTTTAAGTATGAAGCTGCACAATGTGGATCAGGACATTCTGAAATATGATGTCCTTCTTGTTTGCAGTATGTACAAGTTTCCTTAGGTCTAGTTTCTCTATATGGGGTTTTACCTACTTTATGAATAAGAGCATAGTCATCTGCCTTTAAAGCGGCTTTCTTAGGGTCAGATTCATTCTGCTCTCTTAGATACACATTAATGCTACCTGGTATTTTCCTTAAGAACTCCTCCATTACTATTAAATCTTTCAACTGCTCGAAAGTTTTGACATCTACTTTGTCTACCCACTTCTGAAACTGTTTAATCTTTCCATTCATAAATTCTAAAAAGGTCTGCTGAACTTGCTTCTGACTATTACGAAATATTTGCCTATAACCTTCCGCAGTAATAGAATAAGCATCAAGGATTGCCTGTTTAATTATGAAATAATCATGTTCCTCTAACATAGTGGCACATACAGATAATGCTTTACCTTTAAATGAGTTCCGGATGATCAAATACCATTTGTCCTGAGGCCAATTGAGATTCTTGGCTGTGTCTTCGAACACAGAAAAGTAGTTATCAGGTTCCCGTTCTTCAAATGTTGGCAACAATTTCTGCACCTTGCCCACATCAAAGGGTTCGGGAATTAGCTTACCTTCTTCCTTTTCTTTCAGTCTTATAAATGCTAGATCCCGTTCTGTTACTGTGGCCGCTTCTCTCTCAATCTGCAGCCTAACACGGAGAGCTTTGTTTTTCTGTTCACTTTCTTTTTCTTGTTGCTCCAAAGCAGTTGCAGCAGCTTCCACAGCAGTTTCCACCTTGATACGTTCTAGGGAAGCAGCGGCAGCAGCTGTGCACTCAGCAGCAGCGGCTTTCCTCTCTTCTAACTCAGCGGCGGCAGTTGCGGCTCGTTCAGCAGCAGCGGCTTTCCTTTCTTCTACCTCAGCGGCGGCAGTTGCGGCTCGTTCAGCAGCAGCGGCTTTCCTCTCTTCTACCTCAGCGGCGGCAGTTGCGGCTTGCATCTTCATCTTTTCCAACTCCAGCTGTAGACTTAGTTTATCCAAGTCACCATTTGGATTGGTAACTGTTAGAGCTCGAACGTCAGCCAATTCTTCTTCTGGAACAATATCTTCATCTACAAGGAAGTTCAAAATATGACTGAGAATTACACATTTTACGGCAGTTGCGGGAACCTGTACATCATAATGGCGAGCTAGATTCTTTAGGTCAGTTTTTGTGGCAACTGTGAGAGATTCCACATGATCCCGTGGTGATACAATAAATTGTTGCAAGTTGAAAGGCATTTTGAATGTCGCCCGTGGCGCAAGATAAGTACAAACTAAAATAAATATCCAAACTTTACAAGAATAAGTATAAGATCATACGATCGCAAAATAACAATCTTTCGATCACAGAAATACAAAATAGCGATCACAAAATTACAAGATCGAGAGATCACAAAATTACAAAATTATATGATCAGATCACCTTACACAAAAATAGCTTAAATACAAAATTAAGTCTCGCGAAACTTACGATAATACTATAAACTTTTATTCACAGTTAACGACTGAACAATTTTTTCTTTTTTTATGCTCGAGATCTTGAGCACGCGGCTAACTACTTCATAATTACTCAAACGACACGCTTAACATCACAAACTTTTACAACAATTTTACCGAATCGGTAAACAAGGCTTTAAAACGCAAAGGTATTTTTTACTTTAAACATACCTAATTAGCACGTTCTAGTTTACATTTCCTTTTAATTTATACCAGCTTAAATACGATAACTTTTCAATGTTACATTTTAATTTATATAAATACTATATTATTCTCGTTATGATAAAGTGATTTATTTTGTTATATGAATTTCGTAAGTGAAATTAGCCAATTTCCAATTTCGGAGATTTTCGTAATTCCAATTGTTATTTCTAGTCAGGAAATTAACTTGTATATTGTTTGATGTTAAAAGTACTATTTTGGTGTACAAATAACATTTACGTGTCGGTAAATGAATATTTAGATACTTGTGTTAAATTACTCCTGTTATATCTATAAAGCGCATACTACGTAATTTGTCCAGTTTGTGCATTATTCTGATAATCAATTACTTTAAACTAAGTGTTGACTATTAACTAGATTCTTTATCATAACGAGAATAATATAGTATTTATATAAATTAAAATGTAACATTGAAAAGTTATCGTATTAAGCTGGTATAAATTAAAATGAAATGTAAACTAGAACGTGCTAATTAGGTATGTTTAAAGTAAAAAAAACCTTTGCGTTTTAAAGCCTTGTTTACCGATTCGGTAAAATTGTTGTAAAAGTTTGTGATGTTAAGCGTGTCGTTTGAGTAATTATGAAGTAGTTAGCCGCGTGCTCAAGATCTCGAGCATAAAAAAAGAAAAAATTGTTCAGTCGTTAACTGTGAATAAAAGTTTTAATAGTATTATCGTAAGTTTCGCGAGACTTAATTTTGTATTTAAGCTATTTTTGTGTAAGGTAATCTAATCATATAATTTTGTAATTTTGTGATCTCTCGATCTTGTAATTTTGTGATCGCTATTTTGTATTTCTGTGATCGAAAGATTGTTATTTTGCGATCGTATGATCTTATACTTATTCTTGTAAAGTTTGGATATTTATTTTAGTTTGTACTTATCTTGCGCCACGGGCGACATTCAAAATGCCTTTCAACTTGCAACAATTTATTGTATCACCACGGGATCATGTGGAATCTCTCACAGTTGCCACAAAAACTGACCTAAAGAATCTAGCTCGCCATTATGATGTACAGGTTCCCGCAACTGCCGTAAAATGTGTAATTCTCAGTCATATTTTGAACTTCCTTGTAGATGAAGATATTGTTCCAGAAGAAGAATTGGCTGACGTTCGAGCTCTAACAGTTACCAATCCAAATGGTGACTTGGATAAACTAAGTCTACAGCTGGAGTTGGAAAAGATGAAGATGCAAGCCGCAACTGCCGCCGCTGAGGTAGAAGAGAGGAAAGCCGCTGCTGCTGAACGAGCCGCAACTGCCGCCGCTGAGGTAGAAGAAAGGAAAGCCGCTGCTGCTGAACGAGCCGCAACTGCCGCCGCTGAGTTAGAAGAGAGGAAAGCCGCTGCTGCTGAGTGCACAGCTGCTGCCGCTGCTTCCCTAGAACGTATCAAGGTGGAAACTGCTGTGGAAGCTGCTGCAACTGCTTTGGAGCAACAAGAAAAAGAAAGTGAACAGAAAAACAAAGCTCTCCGTGTTAGGCTGCAGATTGAGAGAGAAGCGGCCACATTAACAGAACGGGATCTGGCATTTATAAGACTGAAAGAAAAGGAAGAAGGTAAGCTAATTCCCGAACCCTTTGATGTGGGCAAGGTGCAGAAATTGCTTCCCACATTTGAAGAACGGGAACCTGATAACTACTTTTCTGTGTTCGAAGACACAGCCAAGAATCTCAATTGGCCTCAGGATAAATGGTATTTGATCATCCGGAACTCATTTAAAGGTAAAGCATTATCTGTATGTGCCACTATGTTAGAAGAACATGATTATTTCATAATTAAGCAGGCAATCCTTGATGCTTATTCTATTACTGCGGAAGGTTATAGGCAAATATTTCGTAATAGTCAGAAGCAAGTTCAGCAGACCTTTTTAGAATTTATGAATGGAAAGATTAAACTGTTTCAGAAGTGGGTAGACAAAGTAGATGTCAAAACTTTTGAGCAGTTGAAAGATTTAATAGTAATGGAGGAGTTCTTAAGGAAAATACCAAGTAGCATTAATGTGTATCTAAGAGAGCAGAATGAATCTGACCCTAAGAAAGCCGCTTTAAAGGCAGATGACTATGCTCTTATTCATAAAGTAGGTAAAACCCCATATAGAGAAACTAGACCTAAGGAAACTTGTACATACTGCAAACAAGAAGGACATCATATTTCAGAATGTCCTGATCCACATTGTGCAGCTTCATACTTAAAGAGAAAACCTAATCCCCCTCAATTCTCTCCTAAGCAAATGAATCTACCCAAACAGGAACCAAAACCTAAGGTGGAGAAGAAAAAGACCTTCCATTGTGCATCACACGAGCCCCAAGCGTTTGCACCCTTCACTTGCTCAGGCAAAATAAATGGTAAACCTGTAACCATACTCAGAGACACTGGATCCTCTCAAACGATCGTCTCTCCTAGAGTAATACGACCTAAAGGTGAAACTCACAGTTATGTTGCAGTTAATGACCTAACCAGTAAGTCTATGTTGCCTCTCATTAATGTAAACCTTCATTGTCCTTATTTCTCTGGAACTACTGAAGTAGCTGTAAATCCAGAACTGTTACCATGCAAGAATGTAGATGTAATCCTGGGTAATGACATAGCTAACTCTGTTGTCTTAACAAACTTAATAGCAGTATCTCCAGGTGATGTTGTACAGGAGGAATGCTTAGCAGTGACACAAAGCAGTAAAAAGGACACCCCTACTGCATCATCATCAAACCCGTTGCCAGTCTCTGAACCAATGGATTTCAACGAGTTGATGAGTACATATAAGATCCAGCCTGATTCCTTTAGCTATCAACAAAGGAAAGATGTCACTCTACAGCAGTGTTTCAACCAAGTGAAACCAAAGGATACCAACAAGTGTTCTTATTTTTATATTAATAATAATGTACTAATGAGAAAATTCAGGTCCAGCAATAACAGTCATCTAGAGACCTGGAAGGATCTATTCCAGGTAGTTGTTCCTAAGGATATAAGACCTCTGATCCTAGAATTGTCTCACTCTGCTGACTCTCATCTTGGTATCACTAAAACATATGAACGCATCAGTCAAGACTTTTTTTGGCCAAACATGAAGAATGACATTAAAGAGTACGTAAAAACATGTACAACATGTCAAAAAGTAAGTAGTCCTAATGTGAAGGGCCCAGTTGCACCATTAAAACCTATACTTGTGCCTAAAGAACCTTTCAGTAAGATCATAGTAGATTGTGTAGGCCCTTTGCCTAAGACAAAAAGGGGACATGAATACTTGCTTACGGCCTTATGCCCAACTACCCGTTATCCATTTGCAGTACCTTTAAGAAACATTTCAGCCAAGAACATCCTAAAGTCACTAGTGTCCATATTTACTGTTGTAGGATTCCCAACTGAACTACAATGTGATCAGGGAACCAATTTCATGAGTCATGCTTTTAAAACAGCTATGAAAGATTACCATATAACCCAAGTCTCATCCTCAGCTTACCATCCACAGACCAATGGAGCATTAGAACGCACTCGCCAGACCATTAAAAATCTTCTCCAGAAATACATCCATAGTTCAGGTAACGAGTGGGATTGCGATTTGGAACTGATCATGTACATCATACGAGGAGTTCGAAATCAGTCTACTGGTATGTCACCTTTTGAACTACTCTTCGGTCGACGGCCACGAACTATCCTCAGTTCA
>NC_090735.1:154766644-154768606 GCF_036898095.1 Palaemon carinicauda | reverse complement strand
ATTCCTTTTCCAAAACATATATATTTTCATCAAATATCTTTGTTAGGCTGTTATCCAACGAACCCTTTTACGTTATTTAGGTAAGTTTCGTTAGATTTTTATTATTCAACGAAATTATACAAATTTACTGGAGGATAATTTAAGGTAGATGTAGTGAAAACAAGAAATAGAAAATAAGAAATCCCTCTTTTAGTATTCATCTTTACAAAGAGATATTTATATATAATGAACACTTTAATCTTATTCACTGGTTAATCACATCAGGTTCTCGCTTAGTTGATTAAGTGCGAAAAACAACGAAAGAATAGATAGTGTCAGGTCAGGTGGGAATTACGTTGGATCATCAGCTTATATACTTGAAAAATTAATCCTTCGAGATCTTTGCAAATGGATCTAGACACTTAACCAGATAATGCTGCTATACCTAACTATATATATATATATATATATATATATATATTATATATAATATATATATATATATATATATATATATATATATATATATATATATATATATATATATATATTAGTTTGCTCTCGTATAGATGTGTCTCCTTTTCTGTCTCTTGGTTTTATTCACTGTATTAATCTTTCTATAGATCTTTGTGTTTTAACTGGCTTATGGTCTACGACTTTAGTAAGACTCCAAGGTTTTAATGGAATAATCTTTTCTAATATTCTTTCGGAAAAAAATAGCATTCTACTTTTTATAATATAATTTTGTTCACCAAAACCTCCCTAACCTATGGTTATAATATGTTTAATTTAGGTTCCATTACCTGTGGACACTCTGTCTGTCCTAAGTACGATATTCATCAAACATCTCTAGAGGTTCGTCAATAGCCCTTATTTCTTGCCTCTGCATTTTCATTGAACATTCTCTTAGTTTTAATTATATGCCTTTTAGCCCTTGATTTTTTTTCTTTTTATTTCTTTTTTTCTCTTTTTTTTTCTTTTGCAATTCCTCCTATGATTCACTAAACATAACTGTCATTCGCAAATATCCAGTTGTTAAATTATTCCTCATTGATATTAATTCATACATTTTCCAAATCTAATTTTACAATCTTACTCTAGGTATGTTATGAATAATTTAGCAAAAATGGGATCTCCCTATATTATTCCTTTCTCTATCAGAATTTTCTCTATCTTTATATAGTTATAGGATTGCTGCACTTCTAGCAAAGATATCTTCAGGTGTTCTAACAAAAGTTTTATCTACCCCCTTGTTCTGGAAGGGATTTCATTATTGCTGAAGTTCTGACAAAATCCAGAGCTTTCTCATAGTCTATAAGGCCATACATCGTGGTATGCCATACTGTTGGTTTTTCCATTTGCTGGTTTATTACATGTATATGGTCAGTTGTTCAATGCCCGCTTCTGAATCTCTCTTGGTTGATTAAAGACTGGCTATCTTTCTATTCTGCTTAATATGTTCTTTGTAAATATATATTACTGAGAGTAAACTTAAAGGGCAGTAATTTTCGAGAGTTTTCTGTCTCCAATTTGTGAAATAGTATAATCATAGACGACTTCCAAGTTAGAGGTATAGAGCATTCTTGCACACATTTTGTGTTAAGTTCTTCAAGTTTTATGACTATGATATCTCTTCACCTATTATTTAATCAATTGTTAGGCCATCCTCTCCTGCTGATTTGCCTATGTTCATTCCTTTTTAATTATTAGATGTTTCATTATTGGCAAAGTTATTTCTCATACCATTATTACAAAATTTTTTATAGAAATCTTCTACAATTTTATTACACAATTTCTTATGTTGGTTAAATTTCTATTGTCGCCATTTAAAGCAAATATCTGTTCGACCCTTTTTCTAAGTTTACCTTTCATTGAATTCATGCTTTTTCCTTTCGTTAGTGATTCATCAATTGTTGTCTGATTGTATGTGTGAATTTCTTGGGTTTTTATTTTGTTTATTGTTTTGGATATTATAGATAATTC
>NC_090735.1:154759144-154761644 GCF_036898095.1 Palaemon carinicauda | reverse complement strand
TTTTTCAGCTAGGATTGTAGTTTAGCTAATAATAATAATAATAATAATAATAAATAATAATAATAATAATAATAATAATAATAATTAATAATAATAATAATAATAATAACGTATTACACAAGCCGTCTTCATAAAAAGAAGACTTTACGACCATTACCTCTTAATCTGCAATGCCTACCAATCTTTATTACTGTACTTCTCTCCTGAAAAGAGGACATAACACTGGAACGTTATTTGTATCAAAGAGAGCTGGCTCTGCTATCCATTAATTTTGTAAAATGATAAAAGATTAATTTTCTAATATTTCAAGTGAAAGATAAAAATAATAAATTATATCTAATAGTGAGTAAACTAGAAAACATATTCTTCATCTAAATAAGTTACCTATATTTTAAAAGGCACTTTGTTCCATGCTGAATTTTTATCAGATTTTGACAATTACGAAATCTACGTTGGGAATTGAGGTTAATTTGTCATGTCTGAAGGCAGCAAGATTAATTCACCCAGACCTGATTTCCGAATCTAAATTATAAATGGATGCAATTTCCTTCATTGGTGTTCCCAGCTGCTTTATTGAATAAAATATATCATGGGGGAGAAAATATACCTGGAAGAATTAAAATATAATGAGTCAATTAAAACGCGTTGTTATCAATAATAAAGCAAAATAGAAAATATTATCGAAATAAAATACTGGGTAAAAAAAAGGGCAACTAATAATTCAGTGAAGAATGATAACAATCAAAGAAATGTAGTATAACAGTCATAAGCACACACCGTGAGAAGTCTTACGTAATGGCACCTTATATGTAAAGGAAAAGCACCAGAGAAGAAAAGAACCATGAAAGAAAAACACTTGGTCTTCGAAGAAGTCTCCAGTGGCTTTTATTCAGCCTTTAAATTTATGGTTGTCATGGAGCCCCTTTCATGAATTCTTTCTTTAACTCTTCCGAAAAGTTAAGCATTAACTAGATACCATATTTATTGATGTGACCACCCACTTTTGGTAAGGAGTCAACGACCGCTTAAGATTTCAATTACTTTTCTTCCTGATTATTTTGCAAAATATGTAACATTATTGGATTCTATTGCATCATTGATGATAAAAAAAGAAATGGAGTAGCTTTGGAATATTAATTAAAGCCAGTTTATTTTTAAAATGAACTACATTGTAAGTACCGAAATAAGTCTTATTTAAAATGTTGGAAAATTGTATGAATAATTCAAATTACCGAATGCGAGCAAAATTATACAACTTAATAAATGTATACGCAATCCATAAAAAACACCCATATGTGTGTAAATATATATATATATTTATATATATATATATATATATATATATATATATATATATATATATATATATATAATATATATAAATATATATATATAATATATAAATATATATATATATATATATATATATATTATATATATATATATATATATATATATATATATATATATATGTATGTGTGTGTGTGTGTGTGTGTGTATACTTTTGGGACAGTATCCCTTTTAAGCAATTTTCATTGAAGGCGATAGCCTTAGTGGCGTCAATTTGTTTCCTATAGGAATCATCATATTTCATCAGTTTCTGTAATATTTCAGACGTAAGCCTTTGGCTTGATAAACGATTTTTTTTCTTCATCTTTTATTCACTAAGGAACTGCTTCGACAAAATAATGTCTTTATCAAGTGATTACGGATTTGCATAAGTTTGCAATTCCTTTTATTCATGATTAATCATGTTGAGATTATGTTCTAACGAAATTAAAAATTGTAGAAATTAAAAATTAAAATATGAAAATTTTCCTAATTCAGAGATGCTTATATAATGACGAGAAATGGTTGATTACATGCTTATACACATTTATATACAGATTGTAGATATGCATGTACATGCTAGACTCATGCTCGTACCTGCCCCGCTGTATAGCTTATCCGTGTCGCTTCCTGCTTGAAGGGAGCGTATAATTGAAATTCAGCTGCATATCCAAAGTTGGTGCCTGGAGGGCGATGCTTCAGCTATTATAAGCCAGCCATAGTTGTTTTCCCTGTGAACAATCTGAGCTCCATCAATTAATATTTCCAGTGAGATTTTCCATTCGTGGACAACAATTTAGTGTTGGTTTATTGCCCTTTGATTTCTGTTGGCTAGCATCCGTCTTCGGACCTTTTCAGGGAATGAAAATTTATTCACCACGTTGGTGCCTGCTTCCTTTGGTCCTTTTGGGGCGGTACTGTTTTATCGAGAGAGAGAGAGAGAGAGAGAGAGAGAGAGAGAGAGAGAGAGAGAGAGAGCCTGGATAGTCTGTGTATAGGAGGAAATTGTATAAGAAATCCAATATAATATATGACTCAATTGTTACATAGTATCATAAGAGAAATTAATACAAGCTCTCTATCTCTCTCTCTCTCTCTCTCTCTCTCTCTCTCTCTCTCTCTCTCTCTCTCTCTCTCTCTCTCTCGGACTAAAAACTCTCCTTCTTCACCA
>NC_090735.1:154739144-154746644 GCF_036898095.1 Palaemon carinicauda | reverse complement strand
AGTATATATACATATATATATATATATATATATATATATATATATATATATATATATATATATATATATATATATACAGTATATATATATATATATATATATATATATATATATATATATATATATATATATATATATATATATATATATATATATATTTATATATACATATATATATATATGTGTGTATATATATAAAGATATACATATATATATATATATATATATATATATATATATATATATATATATATATATATATATATATATATATATATATATACACATATATACATATATAAATATATATATATATATATATATATATATATATATATATATATATATATATATATATTTATATATATATATTATATATATATATATATATATATATATATATACACACAATGGATTGTGAGCGAAGCGAAAAATTTATTTTTGGGTGATGTAGCCATGTCGTCCTTATGGAAGTTCCTATTAGGTAGCTTTTTAAGGTATATTTGACTACAGTCGAATTCCCAGAAAATTTTACCTTGAGGTATCCAGAATTGTAACTCCTGGAGCGAATATCCTTAAAAAATCTCACAGGGATATTGCATAATATCAGAGAACGTATTCTTAACACGTCACATAGCTATCTTCACTCCGAACAGTATTAACGCTTCGAGGGGCTACAGTGACAAGAATCTGAAACGAGAATGAAAAGAGAGCCGCTCATAAGGCATCTCTCCTATTCCATTTCCAGTGTGTATCTGATGAAGGCGGTAGCGCCCTCTTTATTCCTTGTAGCGATATACGAGGTGCTACAGATACTGTACTATAGGGAAGGGTCAATAAGCCCTTTTATAATAAAAGGAAGGGTGGGTCCATCAGGCCGACAATACTACCTCACCCAAAAATAGATTTTTCGCTTCGCTCAAAATCAGTTTTTTTGGCTCAGGCCATGTCGTCCTGATGGAAGTTTACCAGAGCATTACTGTATCTGTGGATTCTCAATCGGTGCCATACTCTCAAGAAAGTATTTTCCTGGTCCATCTAGACCTAGACACCTATGATGTTACCGTCATGCATTATTTCATTTAAGCATCAATTATATTAGTGCTTCCTGCCCCCTACAGGGAAGAGTCGTACTAGACTCTGGAAAAAGTCTCGAGGAGTACATAATAACTATGGATGACAAAATGACAAGCTTGTATAGTGGTCTCACCCTATACAATATAAAGCAAAGTTTGTATAAGTCACTAATGTCAGTATGAATTTGTGACACCTTCCCCAATGTGACTACTCTTATTAACTATTGGATAATGGTTGTATCCACATAGGAAAAAATTTTGACTCTTAGCCACTATCCCGTTAGGGTACTACGTCAACCCTTCCAAGGAAGGGTTAGAGTGAGTGGACTTTTGCTTGAATCAGGGAACAGTCTTGGAAGACATACCATGATAAAAATATTCATATTTTAATCTTAATGCTCAGTACATTTCTAATAAAATGAGGTTGGGCAAATAAAACGCAGGGATCACTATGAACTAGTTTATTAAAATTTAATAAACGTACATATCAGATCAACATTTATAAAATTTATAAAATGTGGATGATATGCATTAAAGCATAAAGAAAAACAGTCAACAGAAAATATTGTTTCATCTACTAGGAAACAGATTTGCCACTTCAATTGAGTTATTAGTAATAATGATATAGTCTGTATACTGTTCATATACACTAGCGTAAAAAACGCTTGGCACAAGTGTCCGTATTATGCTATAGTTTACCGACGTCAATGGAACAGTTCATAAGGACACTTTCGTGGCCTATGGCTCAGCGTGTAGTAACATACAGTGACTACACACGTACCCTCTTAATTAATCGTCCCAAATTAATTACACTGTTCCTCGCAGACTTAAAGCAGAAGGTTAAAGAATTCTACCTGCTGCTACCACAGATCTCTTAAGTTGCTCCACTTGCTTCGCATATTGTATAAAGAACGCCTTGGATGACTACCAGCCAGTGTCCAAACAAGGATGTTCAAAGTCCATATAATTAAAGAAGTTTTATGGAAGAGGCAACTTTCCTCGGATCATGACTAACGGGTGTATTGTCTGGATCCGTTCTGAGAATAACACGGGTGAATTTCGCCCTTAGTTATAGATAACTCTGAACCCAGGGTTTCTCTTCTGAACAGCTGTCCTCCCATAAAGTCTGAAGTTCTATGAAGATAGATCTTTAGGCACTCCACTGGACATGGAGATGCATCTTCCTTCAGAGGGCAGATTCTCTAGGGACCCCACCTGTTGGTGGGTAGCTTGTTCCTGGTAAGAAACGTTGGGTCTGGAAATAGATTCAGTTCTCCCTCCAAGAACTGGACGTGGCCTTACTCTCTAGAGAGAGAGTCACTATTTCACTAACTCTGGGCCCCAAAGCGAGTACAAACAGAAATATGACTTAAATTCACAATCTTTTCAGCACATTCCTCATTGTTCATTATTTATACACAATGAGGAATTATATCTAATGACCATGCAAAGGGTCTTTGGAAGCGCTGAAGGGCTAAGCCCAGCATGGGCCTTTGTAGTTCATTAAGAACGGCGTTAGAAAGGTCGACCTATAAGGCATACGCTATCTGACTTGTCAAGGCAGGCCTAAAGTTTTCTAGGAACTTGAAGCCTAGGTAAGAGGAGAGGTGACGATTAATTGGAACGTGCCAATAAGCGTCAGAAAAGTCTATAGAGACAGTATATGCCCTTCTGGGCAGAAGGGTCCTTATGTGCTGAAGCGTGAACATTCTGAACTTATAGTTCACTATGAACTGTTGAGTGGCGACAAGTCTAGAATGACTCTGAGTTTTTCTGAGTCCTTCTTTGGAACACAAAACAGCCTTCCTTGGAATTTTATGGACTTAACTTTCCGGATTACTCTTTTGTCTAAGAGTTCTCGGACATATTCTTCCAGAACGGGGGATGAGTGTTGGAAGAATTGAGGAAATTGAGGTGGAGGACTGTCCAGCTCCAACCTAGTCCATTTTTTATTAGGCTGTGGGCTCAGGGGCTCAGGGATCGAAGGTCCAGCGATCCCTAAATAGCTGTAGCCTCCCTCCTACTGGAAGCATCTTAATTCTGCTATTGTGGACCTGAGGCCTTGCCTCCTTGACTGCGTCCTCCCCTGTATCCCCTTCCTCTTGAAGGCTGTTCCTCTAGCTCTCGAACGAAAGAAAGAAGTCTGCCTTTCGAAGGCTGGGTTAAAAACTGGCGACTGTGTCGCCATTTGTTTAGGTACTAGCTGGTACGTGGTTGGAGGTTGTGCCACTATCTGAGGCACCGCGGTCACAGGAAGTTGTTGTTGTTGCTGTCGGTAGGGTTTAGCCGGCCGAGAGGATGGCCAAGGCCTTTTTGTCTTCGTCTTGGGTTGGGGACCCTCATCCGGAGAAGACTTTCTCTTGAGATCTAAGCCCCCACTTTTTGAGAAGGTTCCTATTCTTTGTGGCGGCCTTGTCTACTACCTCTTTAACCAGTTCATTGGGAAAGAGGTCTTTACCCCAAATACGAGAGGAGATCAGTTTCCTCGGTTCGTGCCTCACCGCAGCCAAGGCGAACTCGAACTCTCTACAGGCTCTCCTAGCTTTAATAAAGCTATAGAGATCCTTCGTAACTGTGGCCAGATGGGTTTTGGCCACAACCATGAACATGTCCTGGTTCTTGGGGTTACTTGCCATCGTTTCTAGCGTCGTTTGCAACGACATCGATGCCGCAAGTCTTTCCTTTGTCTCTTGCTCTCTATGCAAGAGAACCTCCGACAGTTTTGGAAGTGCCTCACCGAACTGGCGTTCAGCAATATCAGCTTCCAGCTTCCCGACTGAGAAGGTAAGATGTACGTCCTTCCAGTCTTCTGGGTCCAAGGGAAAACTCAGAGATAACGGCTTGCACTCCTCTAAGGAAGGGCATGGTTTCCCTACCTCCACCGCCTTTAAGGCACCTTATATCCCTTTTCCAAGAAGGGATAGGCTCTGGTAGGAGAGGCCACAAAGGAGGGAGGCTTCTTATTCAAGGCGGGCACCTTTAAGTTAGTGAAGCCCCTCTCTTTCAACGAGCTCGTTAGTAACGTCTGAGCTTTACTATGGTATTAAACGATGACCTCCCTTCGGCTCCGTCTCCTACTTTGAGGCTGGCTCCTTTCTAAGACAAACATAGCAGTCCAGATAATAATCTTTGTTGGGCCAAAATTCCACTTCTTCCAGGGAAATTGCTCCTAACTTTTCTGAGATCACGATCTTCCTGGTTGTCATTGGCATGTGTTCGGCATACCTCCAAGGATTGGTATCCGAGTACAAAAGAAGATCCTTCAGGCTGAGCCACTTCTGGGGCCCACATGATGCTGCAAGTCTACGTATCTCCAGTTTCATTGCAGCTTTCTTCTCATCATTCTTCCTTTGAATTTGTTGGATCATCTCAACAATGGAAGAAAGAGTCCTTCCCAGTTCATCTGGGATAGCAGACGATGTAGAAGGAACAGGTTCTGGGTCCGGAACCGATGTAACCGACACTTCGTCGATTTCTTGCTCTTCTACTTCTACTTAAGGAGCCAGGAACAGCTCCTTCTCCTGACCTTCTCTTAGAAGGTCCTTCTCAGAAGAATCCGACACTTCCGATATCCTATCGTCCAATTGGATGTCTTGAAGGGCGGCCGAGACTTCAGAATCTACCGGATTCTGGGCAGTTGGTATCTCCACCTGAGGCTGGGGGATGATTGCATCAGCCGATGCTTTAGGGAAAAGGTAGGCGCTCATCCTCTCATTTGGAAGGAAGGGACCTGAGGTGTTTTTCTGAAAACCCCTCACCCAGTATCGTAACCTTTCCCCTGGCAGCATCCCTTGACTACGTCGACTTAGTGTCGTCAAAAGCCTCGGTAATCGGGTTAGAACAAACTCTACAAATCTGAGGGTCCCAATAGCGGAGATCACCTTTGGAGGCTACGCATGCTGGGTGCCTCCTGCAATATTGATGTCCACAGAAGTACTTACTGCGGACATTACAGAACACACTCCTGCACTTCGGATGGTCCTCCTGTAAAGAGAAGAAAAATCCATGAGTATCAAGTGAAGGCTTTCACTTATATTGATTCATTTAGCTTATATAGAAAAGCTATAAAAGAAAGAAGGAAAGACACATACTTGTATTTTCTGCCCAGCCAATTGCTGACACCTCCTGAGATATTAAAACTAAGGTTAATTCTATTCTACAATACCTTATGTAATTTCCTATACGGAAATTTAAGGTGTAGTTCACACCTTGAAATAAAGTTTTAATATACGGGATAGAAAGAATACAGAAAGACTTTACTTTCTATATATTGTACGGTCTCAACAAAAGGCTATACAAGATAGAATTAAGTATGATGAAGAGCATTAGTGTTATCACAAGCTCTGTACAGTATTTTCTTCTAATGCAGTGTGTACTACACTAAAAATATAGCAACCACTGTACATCGCATGCTGTTGTGCCAGCTAGCACGCACCGGTACGTGCCGGCGTGCGCCTGCACGTGGCGGCCGGCATCTACCCCTGTATAGTTCAAATATATACTATCTTTAACAAATAGGCGGCAGCCCACTGATACGCGACTGTGTGCCGGCCGGCAATCATTGCCAACCGACGGCTAAAAACACCAATACCTGGCTGCCGGCCGCTAATCGTAGTGGCCAGCAGATTCGGGCTGTGTTTCCACTGCCAGCCAGCAAGGGTAATAATACCCATGCCCGTCGACAGTAGCCAAGAACCAGTGAACCTCTACCTGCCCGGCTGTCGGCTGTTAAGCTGGTAGCCGGGTTAGGGGTGCAACACAATAGTCAGAGAAACAGTATGGATGTAAGATTATAAGGCGACATACGACCTTCCATCCAGAAAGAGTGAACTTATGGAAGGGGAGAATATAACGTTCAGGCTTCCAAAGAATCCATATCCTGCCGGGCTCTATCGGCAGACATGGAAGGGAGACCAAGGGAGGTCTGGGGTTCACTCTGCAAAGATCAAAGGGTCTCTGCAGGCCGACAAGTAATGCCAGACGGCAGAGAGCTGAGCTGGTCCTCCATCTTAACCTATGATAGGTACGGAAGTAGGACTGTGGGCAAAAGAAAATAGAAGAAAGAGAGGTGGGGAAGGGATAAGGGTCTTATAGACTTCGTTCTAGCAAGAGACACACTCAGCAGTTAGGGAAGCTCATCCTACCCAAGAGTTGTCTATTAGGGAGGAAGACTGGCAATGCTTGCTATCCTCCTCCCAACCAGAACAAAGCTAGGTGAAGTTATTTCGTCGGGCAACAGAGAAAACTCATTCTCCAGCCCGAGAAAAAACAACACAGGACAGTCTGCTAGGCCACTAGAGGAAGGAATCATCTCTTACAGAATCCTTCCGACGTGGACTAGGGAAGCAAAGCTTCCTGTGTCCGCCCCTAACCTAGCAAAGGAGACTCATTCTCTATGCTAGGAAGAAGCAGACCACAGACTAGAAACTCTAATGTTCTGCCCAAACCCAAAAACCAGTCACTCTGGTTATCAGGACAGGGCAGACATATCCTAGAATAGTTATACCTGGATTATTATACAAGTAGAACCACTAAGATTAAGCCAAAGGCTTTCAGAGGGAGAGAGGGATTGAACTTAGCCTCCGGAGGAGAAAAGAACAATCGGGGATGTGCGAAAGTATACTACTATACCTAAAATACTAGACTAGGTAAGGTGAGAATCGATTACCTAATTCACCGAAACTCTCTCGTATACAATCTTGGAAAAAACATTCAACAATATCTTACATGTATAAAATATTTGCCTACAGCTTCAATAATATAACACTCGGAAAAACTTATATCATGCATGAAAGTACAGTGCCAAACGTCTAGGCTACGAAGCCTCGCGAAGGACAAGATCGGTACCTCGACCCGTGTTGAAATCACCAAGCTAAAAACTGACGGTATAATATAAGCATTCCTAGAGGAGCTAAATGGCTAAATTATTGAAGCAAAACCAACCGGGAACGTCGCTCTAGCTAACTAAATGACCCATAAGAGCGAGCGATAGCATCCAGGATGCCTCCGGTAGGCAACAGCTCTTGTTTACGTTAATATCACTTTTGATTTAATTCAAAACGACAAGGAGCTTACATTTATACATAGTAAAGAGGCAGAAGAGGCCGGAGAAGTCATCAAAATGTTGAATGAAATCCAAAATAACGAGAGAACACTAGGGAAAACACCGAGTAGTATAGCTACATGAAAAAGAATAAAGAGGGCGCTACCACCTTCATCAGATACACACTGGAAACGGAATAGGAGAGATGCCTTTTGACCGGCTCTCTTTTCATTCTCGTTTCAGATTCTTGTCACTGTACCCCCTCGAAGCATTAATACTGTTCGGGGTGAACATAGCTATGTGACATGTTAAGAATACGTCCTCTGATATTATGCGATATCCCTGTGAGATTATTTAAGGATATTAGCTCCAGGAGGTAGA
>NC_090735.1:154721644-154734144 GCF_036898095.1 Palaemon carinicauda | reverse complement strand
TAATAGTTAGTGGTAATATTTGTAATATTTCGTGGGATAATTTTTATCTGCAGGATTTAAAAGGGGTAATTTTCGTATGATTCACGATATCACAGTCAATTTCATCCTTTTAGTCAGTTACACATCATGGAGATTCCATTTTTTTATGACTAGCATAGAGGGTCACACATCGTGAAGATTCCCCTTTTTTATGAATTGTATGAAGGGTCACACATTATGGAGATTTAATTTTTTGTATGACTAGCATAGAGGTTCACCCACTGTTGTGATTCCATTTTTTTTAAGACTAGCATAGAGGTTCACCCATAGTAGTGGTTCCATTTTTTTATGACTAGCATAGAAGTTCACCCCTTGTGGTTTAATTTTTTTATGACTAGCATAGAGGTTCACCCATTGTTGTGATTTCATTTTATTTTGTCTAGCATGAAGGGTCACCCATAGTTGTGATTGCATTTTTTTTATGACTAGCATAGGGGTTCACCCATAGTTGTGATTCCATTTTTTTATGACTAGCATAAAGGTTTACCCATAGTTGTGATTCCATTTTTTTATGACTAGCTTAGAGGTTCGCCCATAGTTGTGTTTCTATTTTTCTTATGACTATCATAGAGGTTTACTCATAGTTGTGATTCCATTTTTTATGACTAGCATAGAGGTTCACCCATAGTTGTGATTTCATTTTTCTTATGACTAGCATAAAGGTTTACCCATAGTTGTGATTCCATTTTTTTATGGCTAGCATAGAGGCTCACCCATGGTTGTGATTCAATTTTTCTTATTCTTATTACTAGCATAGAGGGTCACCCATAGTTGTGATTCCAGTGTTTTCAAGTCTAGCATATCGGGTCACCCATAGTTGGGATTCCACTTTATTTTGTCTAGCATAGAGTGTCACCCATATTTGTGATTCCATTTTATTTTGACTAGCATAGAGGTTCACCCATAGTTGTGATTTCATTTGCTTTGTGACTAGCATAGAGGGTCATCCATAGTTGAGATTCCATTTTTTTTTTTTTTTTTTTTGTCTAGCATAGAGGGTCACGCATAGTTGTGATTCCATTTTTTTATTTATGACTACCATAGAGGGTCACCCATCGATGTGATTCCATTTTTTTTTTTTTTTTGTATGCGATTACAGTTTATTTTATCTAGCATAGAGGGTCACCCATAGTTGTGATTTCATTTTTTATAGTCTAGCACAGTTTTTATATACATCGTTACTTGTTTTGATGCATTGCAACCAGACAGCCTATGCACGCACCCATTGGCGTGCTCCCATGTTTTCAAGTTAGGCTCCTGTTCAATTACTTGCTAGGCTTACAATTTCGTGATAGGTCTTTCCTGAGATGTATTTTTTACAGCCATGGTATATTTTGCCCAGCTCCACCTTTATCCTTTCATCTGCGAGACTCGAGACTCTTGCGTAGGATAGAATGCCTTTCCCATCAGTGTAATTTCTTGCACTGTCAACATCGTACCTTGTGCTGTTGAGTTTGATCTGGTCGCTGTCTCCACAAGACATTAGCAAAATGATTGCTGCTGCGATCAGTGCGTTTGTGGATTTTGCAGAATGACAGGGGTATGAGGGAGACTAATTGCGAAGGTATGTGCGAAAACTAATGGATGAAGCTAATACCCGGAGAAGAACAGAGCAAGAAAGGATGCGGTAAGAAAGAGAGAGAGCGTACAAGTTAAAGAAGCGGGAAATAAGCTCCCGATTAGCACAGCTCCATAACTCGCCACCTCAACCCAATGTTGCCAAAGTCCAGCAGGACAATTGCAGGAAGGACCAGTTCATGGAAGGGGTCCCCAAGGAACTCCCTACAGTGGAGTTCAAGGTAGCCACGCCAAAGCTTATTAAGAAGTGCGGGCTAGGGGTAGTGAGCGATCTTAGACATGAGGGCTGTGACATGCCCTCGGGTCAAGAGCCCATGAAGGTAGGACACCAAGTGCCCCTCAGGTGCATGAAGGCTGCTAAGTCGGAGCCCAAAACAGTGAGGATGCTTCCTGCAGGGGAAGACGAATGGCTAGGTGACATTAACCTTGGTGAAATACCTTGGTTAAGTGAGAAGGCCCAAGAGTCTTCCTCCTCCAGCAATCAGTCTAAGCCTCGTAGCCGAGAGTGCTCCCCAGCTAAGGCAAGGATGTTTACCACCAGGCCAGAGGTCTCAGAGGAGGCAAAAGGGGAACCACCCATCAGCCCAAAGACGCCAAGGAGCCAGACTGAGCCCATCAGATTTCAGCTGTCAGACGAGACGCTGAAAAACTACAGGGAAGCTGCCTATTCGGCCGAAGCAGAAATGATTACCCTCTCAAAGGAGAACTTCCTGCAGAAGAATGGGGGCCTCCTCAGAATCACCCGAGGTCCTCACGATCCTGCTGAGGCCCTGCGCCAGCATGTATTTGTCCCCCGTAATTCCCACTTATCGGTGCTACGAAAGGCCCATGAGGGACTGGGAGGGCACTCTTGGGAGAAGCGCACAATCCAACTGCTCCAGCCTCATTTCCTCTGGCCGGGCTTGCAGAATAGTGTTAAGGCTTCCGTAACTTCCTGCCATCCGTGCCAAGTCACTGGTAATTTAAAATAAGTAGAGCCGAGGCCATGGCTCCAACTCAACCTACTAACAGTCCTAACGGACCATAACCCAGCAACTTACTTGACTGAGCTACGTAAGAAGAATAAAGGGCTCATGAGGTGGGGCATAAACCTCCAAAACTACAACTGGAAGGTCAAGCGCCTAAAGAGTTCAGATGAGAGAAATGTGTTCTCACGACATTAGTGCCCAGTGCAAAGTGCCATGTCCATAACGTAGCCATAGGCAGTAAGTTAATTTAGGTTGTATGAAAAAATATTGGCCTTGGTGTCCATCCAGGTAGATAAACTTAAGGAGCCATCTTGGCTTCATTAGTTGCATCTAATTTATTTTCATGTATTTATTTTATCCTTTTTGTATATGATATGTCAATTTGTTTTAATTTGCATGTGTCCCAATGCACTAGGTCACTTAACTTTAACTATTATTGCATTCTTCATTTTTTAATTGTTGCCTCACAGCCAGCATGCTCACTTCTATGTGGCAGTTAAAGTTAATATATTATCAAAATAAAGTAAAATTATGACCCTAGTTGCAGCTTAGAATTGAATTCATTATCGAGGTGAGACTCACTGAGGGAGGAGTCATTAAGGCTAGTGGCTTCAGACCTTGCTTGCAGAGTTCTTGTCCTGTTTTAGGACAAAATCTATGCTAAAATGGGGGGGGGTGTTATTCTTGGCGGTCATTACGCCACTTTTTCCAAACAAAAGACCCCGCCAGCAAGGACCACTCAATGCCACAAGCTTTGGGACCCTACCCAGAGTATCACCCCCCTCCCCAACCATCCTATACCTGTCTACTCCCCTGAGGTCTCATTTCCAGACATCTTTACGAACCAAGTGGCCACGTTGAGATCCCAGGAGAAGAAGGAAGGCGAGATGTAAAGGATGTCGGGACACGTGACAAGGCCTGACCAATAGGACAGCGGTCAGGCCAATTCCCCCTACCCCTCTCCACCATTTTGGGGGCCAAGTGGGGTTAAGTCGACCCAGGAAGAACTGGGTTTCCCTTCTTTGCTAACAAATTTCTGTGAGAGGAACATCACCTATCTTCGCTAACCAACATCCACCATGAGAGGAACATCACCTCTCTTTGCCCTCAAGACATCAAGGAGGCAGGACCTGTGACACATCCTCCACAAGGGAGGATCCAGAGTCCTTTTTTATCAAGGTAAGGTGTCTGTACATTGAAATCCTCATCATCCTTACCCAACCTTCCATCCCTTCCTTATCACATCCGATATTTTCCTTTTATCCTTTAAAGAAAGATACTTCCCACGGAACCTTTATATCCTATTCCTTATGTCCCAGCCCCTTGTGCCTTTTGCTCCTGACCTTAATAAATTCACCCTGTGACAGTGTTGATTCCCATATGTAGTGTTTAAATTTGTAAGTTTGCACTTTTATTTAATTTGCTTAAAGGTTTTAACCACAAGACTTCATCGTGTTCCAGCCTGTAGAAGTAAGTGAGCGGTTAATAATTTATTTTATTTCCCTTTCCAAGGAATGAGATCGCAGTGCTGAAAACCTTCCACGGCCTTCCTAACTCCATGTGAGCCCAACTGCCCATGAAGTACCTCGTGGCTTACTTGAAATATGAAGCAGCTATCTGTTGTGCTCTCCTTTTATTAATTTTCACTTAAATATTATTGTAAATATATTCATTTTGTTAGTATTCCTTGTCTTATAGCCGACTGGCGACCTTACCATCATTCTCCTTTTGTGTATGCACAGAGTTCCTTAAGCAAGGCCGGAATCACAAGCATATGGGCACGTAACAATATATATATATATATATATATATATATATATATATATATATATATATATATATATATATATATATATATATATATATATATATATATATATATATATATATAGTATATTTATATATATATATATATATATATATATATATATATATATATATAATATATATATATATATATAGTATATTTATATATATATATATATATATATATATATATATATATATATATAAATATATATATATATATATATATATATATATTTATATATATATATATATATATATATATATATATATATATATATATATATATATATGTATATATATATATATATATATATCTTTATATATATACATATATATATATATATATATATATATATATATATATATATATATATGTATATATATGTATATATATATATATATATATATATATATATATATATACATATATATAAATATATATATATATATATATATATATGTATGTATATATATATATATATATATATATATATATATATATATATATATATATTATATATACTCATGTATATATATATATATATATATATATATAAATATATGTATATATACATATATATATATATATATATATATATATATATATATATATATATATATATATATATTTATATATATATGTATATATACATATATATATATATATATATATGAGTGTGTGGGCATGACCACGCGCTCTCGTCTACACGACACCTGACAATATATCGGCAGAGTTTAGCATCTTGTGGTTTAGTCAGCACATGCCTGACAACATTGGGTATGGGGCTATCCGTCACATCTCGTTACACAATTTACTATAAATAAGTTAAAGAAAACTAAATTCTATTATAATATACATTAAACGAATATGGCTTGGAAAAATTTCAGTTACTGTATATATCCCATTCTATTTTTAAAAGCTTTATGTTAGTGACATGTAAAAAAATCAAACAAAATATATATTAATATCACGACATTAATAATCATTACACACTAAGGTTAACTGTTGATGAAAATTTCTTTGTTTACAATAAAACGAAGGAATGTACATTTATAAGATATAAATTCTATAAAACAATTTCCTGTTTCATAACTAATATATAATGAAACAACAATGAGATTTAACTTAGGTCATCATAGATATCAAAATCTCCGGAGAATTGGCCATTTAAATTGTTTTTTGTATACTCTAGAATATTTGAGGGTGAACTATTAACTTTCCTATTCTTTTTATTACCTAAAGGAAAACTTAGACATACTCTCTGGATAATGAAACATATTTTTCTATACTAAAACTACCATTTCTTTCATGCTCAAGCAATTTTTGTTGATGTAAAAAGAAATATGTTTTTAAGAGGTGATTTTCATTTCCATTAAGACTAATATTTCTGATTGTATAAAAGGGACAATTCTTCCAGGATAATAATCATAATCATTCTATGACGAAAGTTGTGCTTCTACAACTTCTACAATACAACTAACGTGATTGACATTTTTTTTCTAAGGTAAAGCAAACATTACTTCCATAATAACTTATATATATCTTACTGAAAGTTAATTACATTTCCTGTATAATAAAACTAGCATTTCTACCCTTTTAAGATTTCTTCCATGGCAAGTAAAATGTCTTCATTTACAAGTGTACTGTTCCCTCAACAATGAGACTAATAATTCTATTTGAGGAAAAACACGTCATTAAAACAGATATTCAAGCTGTAATAAACCTAATATTTTTCCTCTAACACAACTAGTATTTCTTCACCAGTGACGCTAATATTACCTCTGCAACAGCTATGCAATATTGATAACTCATGGTGGAACAGCAAGCGGCCCGATACATGTGAATGATTTATCATTCCTTTGTTTGAGACATAGCTGGTATTCAAAGGGCTCATGGACATCAGGCTTGCCATCAATTACTACACCATTGACTTAGATATAAACTCACCTCAATAAACAGAGGTGTTCGAGGAAGGATGGCAGCGGTTTGCGACATGAAATAGTATCCACTGCGAGGAATAAGCTTGGGTGAGCCAATATACAATATAAACCTGTGAGAGTAAAGAGGAAATCATATCATAGCTTTATTTTCTAAATAAACAAAAATTTAATCTACTGCTAGAGTATATTGGGAACTGATTCATTCATTGCACCAACCTAATGGGGAGCGTGAATAAAAATGAAGTATTTGAAGTATAATCTCTTTTACTCAATCTGGATGATTGAAAATGAAGGTAGTTACTCACACTCTCACTCAAGGTTATTATATTTTATGCACGACCGACGATCAATGTTAATTCATTTTTTATTACATAAACTATATTTGCGATCCTAACCACTTTTTTTTTTTAAAGGAAAATGCTCCCTAATCCTCATTGAATTAAAATATGATCAACTTTCATTAATTACGATATTTACATATTATAAGTGATTTCTGAAGACCTGCTATATGAGTATGTAATAAGCATTCAGTCATGCATTATCTATAATGAAAAGATAGTTATAATTCATGACACAATCAGTGATATCATATAAGCATAACAGAGATAAATCATTTAAAAAAGAGTAAAGTGATAAAATTGGACAATATAAGTAGTAAAAGTCACATGATCTCCTTCCATGGAAAATGGCTAATGATCATATTTCTTTCTTACCAGTGTAATTTTCTTTTATATATAAAACATTATGTACCATTATGTACCAAATATAATTTCACATTCGAAAGAAATTCACAAAACATGATGATGGGAATAAAGTAATTTTACACAGTATTCTATATGTGCAAAATTTTACATTAATTCGTTCTAAAGCAAAAGTATTATCATCTAAATATAAACACTAATACACAATAGTAGAGCCTGTACTTTAGCCAATGCAAGAATGCTACTAGAATTTTTTTTCTATTGTTGGATAATCCAACGATGAATTACCATAGAAGAAAGCCCTAAACTTTTTTTGTTGTAACCCTAAACAACTGACTTTAAATGTGTGAACATAAAGCAATTAATCCAACCCGCTTTCCTGTTACAGTAAGCCTATACTTGCAATTGTTTATGAGTTAATACTATTCTATTCATATAAGCTTGTATATATATATATATATATATATATATATATATATATATATATATATATATATATATATATATATATATATATATATATATATATATATATATATATATATATATACCAAAGCACTTCCCCAAACTTTGGGGGGTAGCTGACATCAAACAAATGAAACAAAAAAGGGGACCTCTCCTCTCTACATTCCTCCCAGCCTGGCAAGGGACTCAACCAAGTTCGGCTGACACTGCTAGGGTGCTAGAGCCCACCCTCCCCCGTTATCCACCACAGATGAAGCTTCATAACGCTGAATCCCCTACTGCTGCTACCTCTGCAGTCATCCAAGGTGCCGGAGGAAGCAGCAGAGCCTACTGGAACTGCGTCACAATTGCTCGCCATTCATTCCTATTTCTAGCACGCTCTCTTGCCTCTCTCACATCTATCCTCTTATCACTCAGAGCTTTCTTCACTCCATCCATCCACCCAAACCTTGGCCTTCCTCTTGTACGGCTCCCATCAACTCTTCCATTCATCACCTTCTTTATCAGACAGCCATTTTCCATTCTCTCAACATGGCTAAACCACCTTAACACAATAATATCCACTCTAGCTGCTTACACCCGTTCTCACCCTCACTACTTCGTTCCTAACCCTATCTACCCAAGATACACCAGCCATATTCCTTACACAATTCATCTCAAACACATTCAATTTCTGTCTCTCTGTCACTTTCATTCACCACAACTCCAATCCATACATCACAGTTGGTCCAATCACTTTCTCATCCAGAACTCTCTATACATTCATGCCCAACTCTCTATTTTTTACTACTCCCTTAACTGCCCCCAACACTTTGCATCCTTCATTCACTCTCTGACATACATCTGCTTCCAGTCCACTTGAACTGATCCACCTCCTCAAGTAACTCTCCATTCAACATGATGTTCAACCTCGCACCACCTTCCCTTCTCGTACATCTCATACCCTTACTCTTACCCAAATTAACTCTCAACTTCCTTCTCTCACACACCCTTCCAAATTCTCTCACTAATCAGCCAAGCTTCTCTTCCGCGTCTGCAACCAGTACAGTATCATCCGCAAACAACATCAGATTTACCTCCCATTCATGGTCATTCTCGTTTACCAGTTTCAATCCTCGTCTAAGCAATCGAGTATTCACGTCTCTCACCATTCCATCAACAATAAAGTTAAACAACCACGGTGATATCACACATCCCGGCCTAAGCCCCACTCTCACCGGAACCAATCGCTCACTTCATTTCCTATCCTAACACAAGCTTTACTACCTTTGTAGAAACTTTTCACTGCTTGCAATAATCTTCCACCAACTCCATATAACCTCATCAAATTCCACATAGCTTCCCTATCAACTCTATCATAGGCTTTCTCCAGATCAATAAACGCAACATACACCTTCTTACTTTTTGCTAAATATTTCTCGCATATCTGCCTAACTGTAAAAATCTGATTCAAACAACCCCTACCTCTTCTAAAACCACCTTGTACTTTTAAGATTGCATTCTCTGTTTTATCCTTAATCCTATTAATCAGTACTCTACCATACACTTTTCCAACTACACTCAACAAACTAATACCCCTTGAATTACAACACTCATGCACATCTCGCTTACCCTTATATAGTGGTACAATACACGCATAAACCCAATCTACTGGTACCACTGACAACACAAAACACATATTAAACTATCTCACCATCCATTCAAGTACAGTCACACCCCTTTCCTTCAACATCTCAGCTCTCACACCATCCATACCAGATGCTATTCCTACTCTCGTTTCATCTAGTGCTCTCCTCATTTCCTCTCTTGTAATCTCTCTCTCATTCTCATCTCCCATCACCGGCACCTCAACATCTGCAACTGCAATTATATCTGCCTCCTTAATATCCTCAACATTCAGTAAACTTTCAAAATATTCCGCCCACCTTTTCCTTGCCTCCTCTCCTTTTAACAACTTTCTATTTCCATCTTTCACTGTCTATTCAATTCTTGAACCAGCCTTCCTTACTCTCTTCACTTTTTTTTAAAACTTCTTATTCTCTTCATATAAATGACCCAACCCCTGACCCCACCTCAGGTCAGCTACCCTCTTTGCTTCACTTACTTTGCACTTTACTTCCACATTTTTCTCTCTATATCTTACATACTTCTCTGCACTATTACTCTGCATCCATGCTTCAAAGGCCCTCTTTTCCTCTTCCACTTTTACCTTCACTCCTTTATTCCACCTTTCACTGCCCTGCCTCATGCTGCCTCCAACCAACTTCTTGCCACACACATCACTTGCAATCCCCACAAAATTTTCTTTTACTAACTTCCACTGCGCATCTAAATTACCAGTTTCTCTTACTCTCACTTCGCCATAGGCCATTTTCAACTTTTTTTTATATTTAATTTTACCACCGGTTTTATTAGCTCTTCAACCCTCACTAGCTCCCTTTTATATCCACCTACTCTATTCCCCCACTCTTTTGCTACAACTAATTTTCCTTCTACCAAAAAATGATCAGACATACCGTTGGCCATACTTCTAAACATGTGCATGTCTTTCAATCTTCCAAACATTCTTTTAAATATCAACACATAATCCATTAACGCCCTTTCTAGTGCTCTTCCATTTGCCCCTCTTACCCATGTATACTTGTTTTTATTTTTATTTTTGAAAAGCTAGAACTTATTACCATCTCTTGCTCAACACGTATATCTACCAGTCTCTCAAAACTCTCATTTTCACCTGGTACCCCATGCTTCCCAATGACACCTTCTACCCCTCCAGCGCCCCCTCTAACATTTAAGTAACCCATGACAATTACATAATTCTTTCTACCCAGTCCTTCTACACACCTAGTTCATTCATTCCAGAACTCATTCCGCTCTTCTTCACTTTTCTCACAACCTGGCCCATATGCACTGACAAAAGCCCAACATTCCCTACCCAACCTAACCTAGATGATATCTCCTTCCATTCCATTACTTTACCTGTCATCCATTCACTCAGCAATAAAGTCACACCTTCTCTTGCCCTTCCCCTTTCAATCCCACACATTCTACCAGAAATTTCACCAAACATCACTTCACCTTTCCCGTTTATCTTTGTGTCACACAAAGCCAATATATCCATCCTTCTATTCTTAAACATACTTCCAATCTCACATCTTTTACTCTCTATCGTACTACATACACGCACATTCAAACACCCCAAAACTAGAGTGCAGGGAGCAGTCACTCTCCCCCCAGCTCCACTTATTTAATGTCACAAGATTATAATACAGGAGAGGGGGTTCCCATCCCCCTCGTACCGTCCCTTTTAGTTGCCTCTTACGACACACAGGGATACATTGGCGCTATTCTAATTGTTCTTATGCCCCCGTGGCCACATGGGCATATATATATATATATATATATATATATATATATATGCATATATATATATATATATATATATATATATATATATATATATATATATATATATATATATGTGTGTGTGTGTGTGTGTGTGTGTGTGTGTAGACACTAGCACATTCAGCTTCATCAAAGCTGAAACGGAAATTAAAATAATTGTTTAAACGATATCACTTACATATGCAGTCACGAAAAAGAGAAAAAAAAATTATTCAGTTACTAGCAATGACATTTTTGTTATTTTTGCTGATAAATTTCTGTCATCCATAAAATGAACAGTAGACAGACAGGCAAATGGAGGTAGAGCCTGTATGCCTGAACCTCCATCAAAGGCAGCGACAGATGGAATGACAATCAAAAGCAATATGGGAGTGTAGGAGGTAATATATCAAATATAAAAGCAAGTACGATGTATGCCCACGCATTCAGGTTCATTACTGACAATTCTTCAGTCGAGGACAGCACATGATTATGAATGCGCTTTTTATTAGAACACTTCCACTGTAAGTAGATGTCCAGGAAAATCTTTAAGTTGTCCTACTTGAGTAAATCACCTACATTACTCAAAACCAAATTGTGACAACCTATGATCTGTTATTACCATCTTCAGATCCGACGAAGGACTGTCAGAAAAACTTATGTCCTCATTTGGGTCACGACTATAGGGTTGGTAATTACTGCCCTAAAGGAAGGATTCGGCAAAACGAAAAAAAAAAAAATAATAAAAATCCTAAAATATTTGAATAAGAAAGAATTGAAAAACAAAAGAAAAAAAAAGGATATTAATAACTTATGAAGTTTCACCATTTGACTCAACCTCCCGGCATCTAATTGAAATTGGTGACTAACCAGGTGATACTGGTATATACTGAAGTTAAAAACTCCAGAGCGAGGTAGAGGTGGAATGGTTTTATCTAGTCGTTAGACCACTGCACATTTTCTGTCATTTGTGGAAATAAATCATAGTGTAATACTATTAAAACTAAATGGCAGAGAGAGAGAGAGAGAGAGAGAGAGAGAGAGAGAGAGAGAGAGAGAGAGAGAGAGAGAGAGAGAGAGAGAGAGAGAGTGATTTTGTATATAGTTGATCCCAAATGAAGATTGAGTTACCACTCTAATCATTAAAGGTCGATAGAAAAGAATATATTTCTGTTTTATTACCTCTACATAACACTTGACTTAATTATTATCAAGTTGCATGTTCTGAAAATAAAGCAATGTTAAAGAAAGAAAATCTGCTTTTATTTTTCACTTTGAATTTACTCAGGCTTGAGAAAAAATAAAAATGAAATAAAGAGAAAAGGCTGTAGAAAGACCGAGCTTTCGACCTTGCAGCCCGTCTTTAACTCAATATTTTACCTGGATATCTTTAAGGGGAATGGAGTAGATTTTTTTTTCCTTTCTTTTTTTTTCTTTATTTTTGTGGGGGGTGGGTTTGGTTGCTGATTTCCTATATTCCGTTCGTGCACTTTCAATAGACAGATATGGAACAGTTTAATTTTTCATTGTTCACGTTCATTACTCTTCATGTGGTGCTGTTCATGGATTATGAAGTTGATTTTTAAAATGATTCTATTATTAATTTTGCAATGAA
>NC_090735.1:154711644-154716644 GCF_036898095.1 Palaemon carinicauda | reverse complement strand
AAATTAATTCTTCAATTAAAATTAGTATTGGTTTGTGCTTAACCGGCTAAAAAAGAAAAAAAAATCTTTTGCTTCTAATTGCATTTGATCATTTCACACTTTTGTTATACCTGAAATCTGTTGGCCGAAAACGCTCTCATTTGAGGCTGGACTTTTAGATAAAATCCACCGAAACAATTTGCATGTTGATTTAGGAATTGGATAACGGAAATCAATGTGGCATTTTCATTCGTAAAAATTTTTTGAATCGGCCAAATCTTCAAATTCTGTTAGGTTTTGTGGTAATTTCAACTGTAAAACTTTGCTCTTATTTTCAGAAGACTAGTTTTAGATCACACCACACATATCGTAGTATAATAATAATAATAATAATAATAATAATAATAATAATAATAATAATAATAATAATAATAATAATAATAATAATAATAATTAAAGATTTCTACAAATCTTGAGTTGTATACAAATCCGTATTATATCGTGTTCCGGATTTAAACAATGAAATTTAGTCAAGTATTGAGAAAAAACATACTCGAAAACTGAATTCATTACAATTTTGCAACTAGTTACACTGTATCAACTCTCTTAGGGTAAACTCGTTAAAAAATTCGCACGAAGATTGTTTCTTGATAACTTGATTACACATTATCAGGTATAACAACGAGCTCCCACTTTAAGATCCATATCAAATTCCAACAGGTATGTAAAAAAAGCAATTATACAACCTAACCACCATAAAAACTAATTGTAAGTGAATTATCCTTCAGTCGTTCGAAATGATATAACAATCGAAGAGGCTTAGGGGCATTTCTTAAAGTCTTTTTCTTTTTTTCTCTTTTTTTTCCTCATCGAATGTTTAATCTTTCAAAAACTTATCATTACAATCTATTTATACTGATAACCTCCTTAAACGTTTTTCCATGTCTAACGTGATAAAATAATTTCTTGTTTATCAAATAAAAGATGTTCAAAACCTATAATGACATTACTATTGAAAAAACCTTAAAGGCAATGCATAAGCAGATAAATCAACATAATTCACTAAAATATTTTCACGTGTACGGTAAATTGGAATTTCTTTATAATTTTTAAATAGAGATTATAAATAGCAACAAAGAACAATAGAAAATAATCTGATGACAACATTACATATAAAGAGATTCGGAAGTTACCATATGCTGAGGAATGTCTATGTTAACTATTTTATAAACCCAAAAATATATGTTATAAGAAAGATAGTCGAAGAAATAAACAAGAAATATAAAAAATAGGTAATAAAATAAAAGAATATGACTCTTAGAATATTTCTGGTTCTTCTACGCATCAGTAATTAGAATTCTGCAATGTTCTAACTAGAGTTCTTTGGGTCTAAGGATCACATAGGTTCAGCAGTAATAATGACCAGACCTAAAATGGTAACAGACTTGTACAAAAGAATTACTAAGATTTTAATAACATGAATGGCTTAAAAAATATTTGCTTGATTACATACCTAAGGAGAACTTACACTTTTACAAAATGTCTCTAGCGCACTGAATCGGTATCAAGCAGTTTTTTTTTTTTTTTTTTTTTTTTTACACATATATTATCTAATCTAAATTTTCACATGCGCAATAAGTCTGCAGAAGTCTCAGTAATAAAGTATTGATTAAAAAGTTACAAAGTACACTTAAATACTGCTTTCAGACAGGAGCACTGGTCTATATTATTCGATTGGTTTTGACAACAGATTAATACACTTCTGAGGGAACAGCAGTCTGCACTAAAATTGAAGAAATCTTAATAGTACATTATTCAATTATTGAAATACAAAATACACTTACGTGCTGCTTCCAGACAAGAACATGGTTTCGATCAACAGATTAATACCCTAACATGACGTTAACAGCAGGTTACATAAAAGAATTGGCCATCGCAATAGCCCAAGTGACAAAACTTCAAATATATAGTTTATTCAATACTAGTAATCATCAGCAATTCAAATTAAAAATGGTACTATACGTAAATACTGTACCAACCGTGTGTCACACGATCGTACATAGTTCATTTTGTGCTTGTATCCTTGCTCTCCCCTCGCACTAAAAAGAACCTGAAATAACATATCTGTTATTCTCATGGGTAACTGTGTCGATTTCTGAACATGAAAATTCTTGTTGCTTTGAGATCTTGTATATAAAGGAGAGCGTTCTACAATAAACTCACTCAGTTGCTTCCATCCTGTCTTTGAGTCACAGCCTTCTCCTACCCCGTCACATTGGTGACCCCGTAGTGACTCGCTCCTCCCGCCTTCTTCCCCCTACCCCCTGCCTCTCACCGTTACTATGACACCGTCAACGCACACCTTCTGCAGCAGTACTCGCCGTCGCCAGCCGCTCGCATAGCAAAGCTTTTTCAGCTCTCTCAACAACCATTGGGGGACCCTAGGGCTTCGCTCACCCTCGGGAAAATGACCAGTATTACTCGCCTGCAACCTGCCGCAGACGGCTCTCCTCGTAAGGTGAACCTGCTTCGTGCACTTTGGGTAAGCCGTTTACCCAAACCTGTACGCGCTGCCATACCCGAAGTCGATAGTTTACCCATAAAGGACTTGATGACCAAAGCCGACACCCTTATGGACAGCCACTTCATGACCTTCAAAACCTCCATCAACGCCTCCACTCCTGACGAAGAGGACACCTATTCAACTTCAACCGAAGCTGACGTGAATGCCGTAGGACACACATGCCTATGGATGCTGTAGGACATACACGCCTATGAATGCCGTAGGACACGCCTATGAATGCCGTAGGACACACACACCCATGAATGCCATAGGACACACTCGCCTATGAAAGCCGTAGGCAAATGAATGCCGTAGGAAACGCCTATGAATGCCGTAGGACACACACGCCTACCAGTGACGAGCCGGAGCGGCAACAAAGCCACCCATCATCCACCACTCGCTCGCGCCTCAACCAACGACTTCTACAGCCACTCACTGCCGCTAATCGGCACAGTTTTTACTACTACCTCTCCAGATTTAAGGCACTTATTTAACATGTTCAGTATGTCATTTTTAGGGGGGGAGCCATGTACCAACCGTGTGTCACGCGATTGTATATAGTTAATTTTGTGCTTGTATCTTCGCTCTCCCCTCGCACTAAAAAGAACCTGTAATAGTCTGTTATTCTCATGGGTAACGGTGTCGATTCTTTAACATGAAAATTCTTGTTGGTTTGAGATTTTGTATATAAAGGAGTGTTCTATAATAAACTCACACAGTTACTTCCATCCTGTCTTTGAGTCACAGCCTTCTCTCGGCCCGTCACAACACTTACAGTAATTGAATAAATGACAAAAATAGATCTGTATAGACTTGGCATGTTAAGATGGCCCTAAACTTAACACTTCTAGTAATTATCGAAACCAGATTTAACAAAGAACAGAAGACAGAAGATTTCTACTTTCAGAAACCGAAGGGAAACTTATCTTCCGTAGGCATTCTTGTTCAGTAAAGTGTCCAAGGGCAGGAACTGCCTTATTTATTGTTGTCCAGGATGAACATTATTTGTGTACTGCTCTTCTTATATAACCTCGTTGGGGTCATGATTTATTGTTAATTTATTCTCATCATTTATTTATTTCCTTATTTCCTTTCCTCACTGAGCTATTTTTCCCTATTGGAGCCCTTGGGCTTATAGCATCTTGCTTTTCTAACTAGGGTTGTAGCTTGGCTAGTAATAATAATAATAATATTACTGTGTCACATAATCCGTACAAGACCTCTCTCCAAAAATGCTTCCCGTTAAGGATCTCTGCAATAGAATTTTACGTTTTCATAATATTTAGGAAGTAACTCAAATTATTCCTATTCACTTGATTTAAACAGTTGCTAAAGGAAATCCGAATTAACTAAGATAAAACGTAATTTCGTAAGTGAGACTCATTGCATGTAATTCCTTCTAGAATATTCTAAATTCCACGTAAGCTTGGTTTTAACCGCCTTAAATTTTTATGACGTCACAATGGAACACAGAGTCATATTCACAATTCATTTACGCTACTGACATTTACATGAATGAGCGATTACATAACATGAAATTAATGGTATTGAAAATAAATAGTATTACTACTCATAGCAAAGTATTGATTTTAAGACATACATGATAATCCTCCCCTCAAGAGATTATTCCTAACAATGGTATGAAAGCAATTATTTATTCAAGTCACAAAAATTTACAACATAGAATTTGGATAATAGCTAACATAGATAGACTTCCAGACCACAGAAAAAATATTTCTTCACAATCAACTAACACAAGAGGACACACTCACAAGTAATCCACATCTGTTAATAATAATGAAATGCATGTACATTTGCTATCATATATTCTTATCGTTTCCTCCCTAAGCTTTTTTCGTATTACATGAATTTATAAACTTTCATATAGCTGCTTAATAACACACAATATTATTCTTCTATAAAACCACTCAGTGCTGACCCTCTCATATTTTACTGTCACCTGTCTTCGTTTTCAATTAGAAAATTACCAGATGTAGGTTATTCCCTTGTATGTTGTGGTATTTTGAGCCTCTATAAGACATGCTGTGTCCTCTATTACCTTTCCTTCGAATAAATTCTCTCATTAAAACATAACTTTCATAGTCTATCCGGACAATCTAACTTCACTTCATTCTTTACAACACATCTTCTCAAAAGTATTCTGACGACCTCTGCTGTTTTTTGCCGTAAATTAACGTTTTGATTAAGCTCTCTACCTATTACACTCTCTATCTTCATTCGACCTATCTTCGGAAGATATATTCCATCGATCTTGATTTCATACTTAAATACTTATCTTTGATTGAATGAAACATTCACCCACTTAAGTTTAAAATCTCATAACAAACTGTATTTCTTCAGCTATATATTTATTTGTTTATTTTCTGGCAGCTGATAGAATTAAAAGCTTAATACTGCTGGAAACTTTAACACCCTTTGGTTAAGTAAGAAACAACTA
>NC_090735.1:154694144-154696644 GCF_036898095.1 Palaemon carinicauda | reverse complement strand
CCTGGTTTCCTTTCCTCACTGGGCTATTTTCCCTATTGGAGCCCCTGGGCTTGTAGCATCCGGCTTATCGAACTAGGATTGTAGCTTAGAAAGTAATAATAATAATAATAATAATAATGATAATAATAATAATAATAATAATAATAATAGCCTTCGCTGAGCGAATTCACGCTGTGATTCGCGCTAATTTCGTCTCGAGACGAACGTTGCCAGACTTCGTTACGATAGTTCCGCTTACATCTTGTTTCCTGGGGAGTTCATCAAATGATTCACTGTATGTAATGCTTCGGCTTCTGTTTTAATTAAGTTTACTCCTAATATTTTTGGAATGTGCTTACTGCTCTGATATTAGTTGGCACTACTTATTATTATAGCAATACTAATGATAACCATGATAGTATCAATAAATATAACAATAACAATAACAATAACTAACAATAACAAGAAGAAGAAGAAGAAGAAGAAGAAGAAGAAGGAGAAGAAGAAGAAGAATGACTATTTGAAGATATTTTTACTCAGACATGTTAGGATCTTACAATTATAAAAAAAGGTAACATGTAACAAAAAAAGTTAAAATCAAATTCTACAGAAAACGAAAAGGCATACTTAAACTAATTCCACCATCTATTATTCTAAGCAATTAAGTGTTTCATATACTAGAAACTATATACAATTGTTCAACAGCATAAGGTTTCTTAGAGCATAGTACCTACAAACTAGAAAATGCTGGAATTTCCAGCGAAGATCTGATATCTGATGTAGAGACATAATAATCCATCAATAATTACTTAGAAATATTTCACATATTGGCACTTGTTATTGGTTTATGGAAATCTTGTTTAAACTACTTGAATACGGTTTGGAAAGTTTACCTTTAATAACATATAAATGTAATAATTTCCAGAAATACTCTAGTGTTATTTGTTCATATGATATACAACGACCGAACGTAGAAATGAATAGTATCCTCCAACACACACATCTCCTCGCCATAAATCCCAATATTGTACATAATAACTGTCACTATCAATGAGATATAAACATTTCACACTGAATTGGAACAAGTAACCATAGTTATCTATCTTGCAGGGCAATCTAGGAAGAAAATACTGCTCCCATAGCGAAGGCTCCTCATAATTTACACTGATGAACGACTGAAGTTACGATATATATAACCCTAATGGCAATTGTTAACAGCTCCCCGAAAACAGTAACGTGTTCGGTCCTACAATAACAAAAAGAAGTTAATATATACCAAAGCATCACGTGTTACTTCCTCTTAAACACAATCACTAGCACACAAACGCCCACACACAAAAACGGTTTTGTGACATTAAAAAAAAGAAAAGAAAAAAATATAATGAAAAATGAATTATCAGGTTTGACTACTAAGATTTATATAAAATTCTAATCGCCTTATCGATATCCATGATACTGTATATACTATGTTGTTAATATTCTTTTATGTATACAGTTAATTCCTAATCAATAGAGAGACTAAAAAATGCTGTGCCAAAATATCAAGAAGTTAGAGGTGATGTACATTAAGATATTCAAGGAAACCTAAATGACTAGCTGAAAAGGGATAATAGTGTTATTGTAGTATGCTAGGGATAAGCAGGCCAAAATTATATGCCCACAAATAATATTAGCTTCTGTAACAAAGGCTGATCTATAACGTTTTTCGAGGCGTTGTGTATTCTTTTTTTCTGTGGGAAAATGCTACTTACATACCTAATTGTTCTTACATTGATGGCATTATAACTCTTTCATATACAGAAACCTAAGATGCTCATATATTTTATATATAACTGAGTTATTATTATTATTATTATTATTATTATTATTATTATTATTATTATTATTATTATTATTATTATTATTATTATTATTATTATTATTATTATTATTATTATTATTATCACTACTCTTGTTAGAAGAACAGGAGGCTATAATTCCAAGGGTTCCAAAACGGAAAAATAGCCCAGTCAGGAAAGAAAACATGGAAATAAATAAATTGCAAGAGAAGTAATAAACAATTAAAAAAAAAAGTATTTCAAGAACAGTAACAAAATAAAAAGAGATCTTTCATATGTAAAATATAAAAACTTGGTAAAAAAAAAAATATGATAGAATAGTGACCTCGATTATAAAGTGGAAGACCCTGGTACAGATGCTATAGCACTACCAGGACTAGAGAACAGTGGTTTGATTTTGGAGTGTCCTTCTCTTAAAGGGAACTACTCACCATAGCTAAAGAGTCTATTCTACCCATACTAAGAGGAAAGTGGCCTATAAACAATTATATTGCAGTTGTTAACCCCTTGAGCAATGAAGACTTGTCTGGTAATCTTTGGTTCTCAAGTGTTTGACAGAGGAGTATGAGAAAGAATAGGGAAGACTATTCGGTGTATGTGTATGCAAGGGAAAAAATAACCGTAATCGCAGAGAGGGATCGAAATTAGTACTGTCTGGCTAGTAAGAGGATTCATTAACTCTC
>NC_090735.1:154676644-154684144 GCF_036898095.1 Palaemon carinicauda | reverse complement strand
TTTTGTAATAGATAAACAGATGTTCGACGTCGTCTTCTGTTTGTTTTAATGACATATTTTATGCTGTTCACTGAGGTCGTGTTTTTATGTCTGTTATCTTGCTTGGAAACACTGGTTATCGGATCTCTCAATAGAGTCCAACCATTTATATCTAAGGAATCAGGTATGGATCTCAAATTTAGATTGTATATATATATATATATATATATATATATATATATATATATATATATATATATATATATATATATATATATATATATATATATATATATATATATATATATATATATATAAATACATATACCAAAAGCACTTCCCCCAATTTTGGGGGGTAGCCGACGTCAAAAAAAAAAAAAAAAAAAAAAAAAGGGGGACCTCTACTCTCTACGTTCCTCCAGCCTAACCAGGGACTCAGCCGAGTTCAGCTGGTACTGCTAGGGTGCCACAGCCAAACCTCCCACATTTCCACCACAGATGAAGCTTCATACTGCTGAGTCCCCTACTGCTGCTACCTCCGCGGTCATCTAAGGCACCGGAGGGAGCAGCAGGGCCTACCGGAACTGCGTCCCAATCGCTCGCCATTCATTCCTATTTCTAGCACGCTCTTTTGCCTCTCTCACATCTATCCTCCTATCACCCAGAGCTTTCTTCACACCATCCATCCACCCAAACCTTGGCCTTCCTCTTGTACTTCTCCCATCAACTCTTGCATTCATCACCTTCTTTAGCAGACAGCCATTTTCCATTCTCTCAACATGGCCAAACTACCTCAACACATTCATATCCACTCTAGCCGCTAACTCATTTCTTACACCCGTTCTCACCCTCAACACTTCGTTCCTAACCCTATCAACTCGAGATACGCCAGCCATACTCCTCAGACACTTCATCTCAAACACATTCAATTTCTGTCTCTCCATCACTTTCATTCCCCACAACTCCGATCCATACATCACAGTTGGTACAATCACTTTCTCATATAGAACTCTCTTTACATTCATGCCCAACCCTCTATTTTTTACTACTCCCTTAACTGCCCCCAACACTTTGCAACCTTCATTGACTCTCTGACGTACATCTGCTTCCACTCCACCACAAACCCCAAGTACTTAAACTGATCCACCTCCTCAAGTAACTCTCCATTCAACATGACATTCAACCTTGCACCACCTTCCCTTCTCGTACATCTCATAACCTTACTCTTACCCACATTAACTCTCAACTTCCTTCTCTCACACACCCTTCCAAATTCTGTCACTAGTCGGTCAAGCTTCTCTTCTGTGTCTGCTACCAGTACAGTATCATCCGCAAACAACAACTGATTTACCTCCCATTCATGATCATTCTCGCCTACCAGTTTTAATCCTCGTCCAAGCACTCGAGCATTCACCTCTCTCACCACTCCATCAACATACAAGTTAAACAACCACGGCGACATCACACATCCCTGTCTCAGCCCCCCTCTCACCGGAAACCAATCACTCACTTCATTTCCTATTCTAACACATGCTTTACTACCTTTGTAGAAACTTTTCACCGCTTGCAACAACCTTCCACCAACTCCATATAACCTCATCACATTCCACATTGCTTCCCTATCAACTCTATCATATGCTTTCTCCAGATCCATAAACGCAACATACACCTCCTTACCTTTTGCTAAATATTTCTCGCATATCTGCCTAACTGTAAAATTCTGATTCATACAACCCCTACATCTTCTAAAACCACCCTGTACTTCCAAGATTGCATTCTCTGTTTTATTCTTAATCCTATTAATCAGTACTCTACCATACACTTTTCCAACTACACTCAACAAACTAATATCTCTTGAATTACAACACTCATGCACATCTCCCTTGCCCTTATATAGTGGTACAATACATGCACAGACCTAATCTACTGGAACCATTGACAACACAAAACACACATTAAACAATCTCACCAACCATTCAAGTACAGTCACACCCCCTTCCTTCAACATCTCAGCTTTCACACCATCCATACCAGATGCTTTTCCTACTCTCGTTTCATCTAGTGCTCTCCTCACTTCCTCTATTGTAATCTCTCTCTCATTCTCATCTCCCATCACTGGCACCTCAACACCTGGATCAGCAATTATATCTGCCTCCCTATCATCCTCAACATTCAGCAAACTTTCAAAATATTCCGCCCACCTTTTCCTTGCCTCCTCTCCTTTTAACAACCTTCCATTTCCATCTTTCACTGTCTCTTCAATTCTTGCGCCGGCCTTCCTTACTCTCTTCACTTCTTTCCAAAACTTCTTCTTATTCTCTTCATATGACTGACCCAGTCCCTGACCCCACCTCAGGTCAGCTGCCCTCTTTGCCTCACATACCTTGCGCTTTACTTCCACCTTTTTCTCTCTATATTTTTCATACTTCTCTATACTATTACTCTGCAGCCATTCTTCAAAAGCCCTCTTTTTCTCTTCCACTTTTACCTTCACTCCTTCATTCCACCATTCACTGCCCTTCCTCATGCTGCCTCCAACAACCTTCTTGCCACATACATCACTTGCAATCCCAACAAAATTTTCTTTTGCTAACTTCCACTCCTCCTCTAAATTACCAGTTTCTCTTACTCTCACCTCGTCATATGCCATTTTCAACCTTTCCTGATATTTACTTTTTACCCCCGGTTTTATTAGCTCTTCAACCCTCACTAGCTCCCTTTTACATCCACCTACTCTATTCCCCCACTCTTTTGCTACAACTAATTTTCCTTCCACCAAAAAATTATCAGACATACCGTTAGCCATACCCCTAAACACGTGCACGTCTTTCAATCTTCCAAACATTCTTTTAGTTACCAACACATAATCCATTAATGCCATTTCTACTACTCTTCCATTTGCCACTCTTACCCATGTATACTTATTTTTATCTTTCTTTTTAAAAAAGCTAGCACTTATTACCATTTCTTGTTCAACACACATATCTACCAGTCTCTCACCACTCTCATTTTCACCTGGTACGCCATACTTCCCAATGACACCTTCTACCTCTCCAGCGCCCACTCTAGCATTTAAGTCACCCATAACAACTACATAATTCCTTCTACCCAGTCCTTCTACACACCTAGTTAATTCATTCCAGAACTCATTCCGCTCTTCTTCACTTTTCTCACTACCTGGCCCATACGCACTGACAAACGCCCAACATTCCCTACCCAACCTAACCCTTACCCACATTAACCTAGATGATATCTCCTTCCATTCCACTACTTTACCTGTCATCCATTCACTCAGCAATAAAGCCACACCCTCTCTCACTCTTCCCCTTTCAATCCCAGACACTCTACCAGACATTTCACCAAACATCACTTCACCCTTTCCTTTCATCTTTGTCTCACACAAGGCCAATACATCCATCCTTCTACTTCTAAACATACTTCCAATCTCACATCTTTTACTCTCTATCGTACTACATCCACGCACATTCAAACACCCCAAAACTAGAGTGCGGGGAGCAGTCACTCTCCCCCAAGCTCCATCTCTTTGATGATGTCTCACATATATATATATATATATATATATATATATATATATATATATATATATATACATATATATATATATTTATATATATATATATATATATATATATATATATATATATATATATATATATATATATATATATACATATATATATATATATATATATATATATATATATATATATATATATATATATATATACATATATATATATATATATATATATATATATATATATATATATATATACATATAAATATATATCACGGGTGAATGGCAACCAATGTGTTTCTTGACAGGGCATTGACAATGGGATTCATTATTAGGTCACAAAGGAGAGATGTCAGCGTTGAGGGGCGAACCAGGCATCGGACTGTCGAGTGAAGGTGTGCACCAGAGGCATGTGATCCATGTGAATGATGGAGGGCATGCATTCTAAGAGGTGGCATAAGTGATGGACAGCCAATGAACTGCCAGCAATTCACGGTCAAAATTAGAGTAGCCGGATTCCTTCTTGGACAACAAGATTTAGCACTACACCAGGAGCGACGTTGCTGGCATTGGTGGAGAGAGGGAGAGGGGTATGTGGCACAGGAAAAGTGAGAGATATAGCATTCTTTGAGCTTTTGAAAGCTGCTCCTTTAAAGGGATCTCTCTTCATGTCTTTTGCCTGGGCCTTGAGGGGTGTTAGAAGAAGGCAATAATTTTAACGATAGCTGACAGAAATTGTTGATAATAGTTTATCATTCCCAAGAATTATTAAAGTGCTTTGACGGTCGAGGGTGTGGGATAGATCTGAATAGCTGGTATCTAGTCTGGGAGTGAGTGGACGCCTTCAGCAGTGATGTGCTGCCCTATGAGTGATGCTTCATTGGCGCAAAAGGTACAGTTTTCACATCGGACTTACAAGCCCATACTGTTGTAGGAAGTCGAGAACAGTGCATAGATGACTGAGATGGTCCTCTTTGTAGTCAGAAAACATAAGTATGTCTTCCACGTAACATACACAGAAGGGGAGTACCCCTAAGACGCCAAACATGAGGTGTTAGAAAGTGGCCCAGACATCAGAAAGGCCAAAACAGGAGTAATTTAATATGTAAGCACTAAAGGGGGTGGTGGTGGTAGTCAAGGGGTTCATGGGCACCTGATAATATCCCTTCAAGAGGTCGAGAGGGGAGAACACCTCTGCTTTGTGCAAGTAGAAGGTAACGTTGGTGCTGTAGGGGAGCGGTTACTAACAAGGTTCTGTTATTATGATCATATGCATGCAATACCCACAAGAGGACAGGGAGCTGTCCTTCTTCAACAAGATGTGTAAGGGCGATGACCTTGGGCTTGAGGCCTTTTGGCACTGCGTCATTTCTCCACTTTTGGTGAACCTTTATTTAGCAGCTGCTAAACGATCCGGGCCTAGATGCCTGAATCTAGCAAATACAGGGGTCCTCGTCAACTTGATATGATGATAAAAACCATGTGTTTGGTGAAATTCAGTATGGAAGACGTCCTGGTATGACGTGAGGAGGTGAGAGTAGGCTTTTGTAAGTGTATTGATGGGAAATGTAATATTAAACGGAGCAGGTTCAAAAGGTGTTGATGAGTATACACCACATTACCCAGTAGGTGGAAATGGGCCAAGAAATCCACACCTAGCAGTGGCAATGTTACATTGGCAACAAGAAATTTCCAATGGTATTTGTCACTCTGAAACGATAGTGTGGGAGGGGGAATCTCATATCCGTTGACACCTATCAAGTGGATGTCAGCAGGCTTAGAATGAATACGTTGTGTCCTGAGACTGACTTTGGTAGAAGGGAACAGTAAGCACCAATGTCTACTAAACACCACATTATCGTACTTGCATCATGTGAACAGAAAAGATTAGGGACAGGGGGAGGCCATAGCAACAAGAGATGGGCTACTTATATGTATTTTTTGGGCCAATGACAACCATTCGCATATTTTTTTACAGCATCCCAGACTCTGGAGAGGTAGTAGCTAAACTGCACTGTTGGGCATCAGTAAGTTGCAACAAAGGTAGTTGGTTGGGGTGTAAGCGATGGATGGCATATGTGGGTTATGGGCATCTTTGTCACTGCTCCCACATATCAGGGGTGGGTTGTCCATGCCTTAATTCATTCATATCGGCTTCATTCAGTATTGAGTAGCGGTTCTCTTCATCAGGATTGGAGGCGTTCATGGTCTTGAAGGTGGCAAAGTGAATGCTCATAAGTACCTCCTCTTTGGTCATCAAGTCCTTCATGGGCAAGGTATCGACACGGGTGATGGAAGCGCGTACAAATTTGGGTAGGTGTTGTGCCCAAAGGGCACAAAATAGGTTTACTTTCCAAAGAGAGCGTGCACGGCAATTTGCAGACGAGCGATACTATTCATTTCCCTGAGGGCGAGCAATGCCTTTTGATCCCCCCAACGGCTGTTGAGAAATCTGTAAAAGCTTGTCTATACGGGCGGCTGCCGATGGTAAGTACTGCTCCAGGAGGTATGTTTTATGAGTTTCATATACTTTTGGGGCACCCTTGGTTGCAAAGCCAATCAAAAGTTTCTGGCAAAGTGTCATTGGTGATTGCTGTAATGATATAGCCTGCTTTGCTGCTTGATGTAGTCACACCCTTGATGCCGAACTGAACCTTGGACCACTGGAACTAAGCGAATGTTTCTCGGTTGGTGAAGGGCAGCAGTTTCAACATTGCAGCATAGGTCGCAGGTTCAGGATTGGTATGTAGCATCTTAACAAGGGTAGGGCTTAGTGGGTGGTTGAAAAAAAAGGTGGTGAGGAGCAGGTACCTTAAGGGTCACCAATGTGCAAGGGGGTGGTTAGGTGGTAATTGAGAGGCAAGTTGAATGGAATTAAATTCTATTCAATATATAACGAGCCTATGTACAAGTAGTTGAGAACAAGAATGTCACAGAAACTCAAGCAACCTAAAACATACGATGGCAAGCTTTAACAGGTTGTTCTATTAATATTGCAGGAGAGAGAGTGTGAAATATATAAAAAAGCAATACCATTACATAATATGAGCATGTACGAAACACCTGTGCTACAGGATTATAAGTCGGCTTTTGAAGTCACCCTTTTTCCCTTTGTATAATGCTTAAAATTAGTTTAAATCCAGCAGCATATTCAAAACAAAATAAAAATTACTCACCTTATTATTCCTATTCCTTAACACATGTTTTACACTGACAATCACCTTACCGATGTGGTTGAACTTTTAGAAGAGAGGATCATGAAGGTATTCTAGAAGGAAAGAGAGATGTTTTATCTTCTTTGCTCTTTCCCAGCCATTTCCTAATGTCAATAACCCCTGTGAGCGGAAGGACTGAGGAGAGCATTGCTAAATAAATTTTTCCCAGTAGATGTTTTCGATGGATTTTGTTGTCCCAAATGTGGAAGCGACGATTATCAGGGAATAATGTCCAGGAATCGACGAAAATCGAATGGAGCAAATACCTTCATTCATGATTGTGATTATCCCCATTCACGTTGCTATTTTATCAGAGTGTCTATAGTGGTTGTATAAGATAAGGGAAATACAGAGACTGGCTTGTGTGTGTTTGTGTATGTGTGTGAAAGTGTATGCGTGTTTAAGTAAGTGTGAGTGCGTGAGTCATAGAGAGAGAGAGAGAGAGAGAGAGAGAGAGAGAGAGAGAGAGAGAGAGAGAGAGAGAGAGAGAGAGTTGAATTGTAGGTATCTAGTTGATGTGCGTTTTGGAAAAGTTCTGAATGAGTAAGTATAAGGTTCAAGAAAAAATAAGTGTTCATAAGCAAAAGAAGGAAATTAAACCGAAAGGGGTATTCTATCAAGGTCTGGTAAACGATAATAATAAATGTAATACTTGAAAGGCAACATTTGCCAAGGAAATACAGCATATTTTACTCCATCTTCTTCCCCATGCATCCATGGACATGCCCATATTGATCTTTACCAGAAATGGATCAACGATAGATTTAC
>NC_090735.1:154661644-154671644 GCF_036898095.1 Palaemon carinicauda | reverse complement strand
AATATTTGAAAATATCGACATTTTAAGTATTTTGATCGTGTCTCGAAAGTTTTGAACGGATATTTCACAGTGAAACATTTGTACTTTTTAAGAATATTCTATGGATATTCTAAGCTATCGAAGACAATCGTGTTCATATTATTTATTGTGAATATTCTGAGCTATCAAAGACAATGGTGTTCATATTATTTAGTGTAGGATCGTGAAACAAAATTAATGTGTCAATAACATTAATAAGTGATTGGTAATTAAGAGAAAGGGCCCAACGTGGCGTTTTTTATGTAAATAAATACGAAGGAATTATCCGGGAATATGGGACAAGATTTTGAATTTATTTTCTGGTGTAGGTTTAGGTATTAAATGCGACGTTGAAAATAGTGCAAACGTAATGATATAAAAAAAAGAAAAGTAAACCTTGAACAAAGGATTCCCCTCTACGTGGAGTTCAGGCTTCCCTCTAATGCATCCGGCCACTAATTAATTCCATACTTTTTACTCTATTATGATTATAAACGACGTATCTCTAATATTATTGTTACCATCGCCACCCTCACCAGTATACTTACTAATGATTATCCAAAGAAGGATTCTGCTCCAATCACCATTGACCACTGAAAAACAAACGTTTTTTTTATCACGAGCCCCGCTTTATATAAACATTGGTAATTTTACAAATTATATTTTACACCAATTGCTAGAATGTATTTGGGTGTAGTTCTGGGGGTTATTACATTAAGTTAAGAGGGATGTGATTTTTGGGGGCTGGTCTCTCACTAAGATGAATTGGAGTTTTGCGTATATAAGGATTTTGATAGCATAATTTTCCAAGGCAAGGAGTATTTTCACACCACTTGAGTGTTTTTGTAAATTCAGCTTAGTGTCATATTCTATATACACACATACACACACACACACACACACACACACACACACACATATATATATATATATATATATATATATATATATATATATATATATATATATATATATATTTACATACATATATATATATATATATATATATATATATATATATATATATATATATACACACACACACACATATATATATATATATATATATATATATATATATATATATATATATATTGAAGATTCAAAGATAAATGCTGGAGCCTGGTGTTATGTTTGAAAATTTCTCGTATCAGAATAACTTTGAAAATTACATGAGCTATATCTACCCAAAAAAAAAAAAAAAATATCAATTTAAACTAGAATGATACATGAAGTTATAAATATACGGTGAATATGGAGGTCGCAACTCCTTGCAACTTATGTTTTCATACGAGTGTACTTGCTTTAGGAGTATGTTTAATTAAGTTATTCTGTCAGAGGGGTTGTAGTTCTGATGATTTTGAATGACTCCAAATTCATATAATGAAATAATTAGAACTCTTGACTAATATATCCTATATAAACTTTGGAAATATCATAGAGAAAATCAAAATAATCAACTGCATAATTGTAAGTTTATGTTACTTGTAAATTTATATTAGCTTATTTTCTTGGCTTCGCACACCACAGTAGTGGTTGAATATATTTTCCCCTCGGGCGAGATACCTTCAGAAGTAGTTTATTATTATTATTATTATTATTATTATTATTATTATTAGGGAAGGTACAACGCTAGTTAAAATAAAAAAAGAAAAACAGGGTGCTTTAAGCCCAAGGGCTCCAACGAGGAAAAATGGCCTAGTGAGGAAAAGAAAGAAAAACTTAAATCAACTGTAAGAGAAGTAATGGAAAAATGAAATAGATATTATAAGAGTTGTAACATTAAAATAGATCTTTCATATATACATATATGCATATATATATATATATATATATATATATATATATATATATATATATATACATATATATATATATATATGTATATATATATATATATACATATATATATATATACATATATATATATATATATATATATATATATACATATATATATATATGTGTGTGTGTGTGTGTATCTATATATATATATATATATATATATATATATATATATATATATATATATATGCCTTTATATATACGTCTAGTAAGTGAATGAATGACATTTTTTTTTTTTTTGTGAAGGAGCACAACATTTCTAGGGGTCAATAGCCTGTGTAAATGTGTCTGTTTCTTTCTTTGTGTATCAGGTGTATGTATGTGTCTGGTGGAGAGATTGGTCGTGGCATAGACAACTCATTTTTTTTCCATTGGTTTCATCCTCTTTTCCCTTTCTCCCACTTTTGGTGTATCGTTTATTTATTTTTTCCTATATTTTACTTCCTCCAGTAAAACATTCTAATTTTTTTTCTTATTTTCCACTAAAGATTTGGCTGCAGGTCTTTTGTTTCCGCTCCGCAAATACAGATTATACTCTACAAATACTCTGAGACGTCATTTTTTTATAATACAGTTTTAACCCATTTCCTTTTTCTCTAATCATTATACTTGAATCTAAAATGTTTTCTTAGATAAAATTCTTAAATCCATTATTTCCTCTGCGTATATTTCGAAGCTACACTTGTTTCTTATCTTTCCTACTATATACTACACTAATTTTGATATTAACCTCTCCCCTACCCATTTTCATCAGAGTTTCATCATTCTTAACAATGTGTTTCATACCCCTTCTAGTCTCTTTAATCTCTTTCGCCCTCATTAATTTCTACCAAAGTTTCATCAACAGCTCATTTCTACTGTACCTCCCTCTATCAATTCCAAGAACTTAAGCCATAAAAACTGCTCTCTCTCTCTCTCTCTCTCTCTCTCTCTCTCTCTCTCTCTCTCTCTCTCTCTCTCTCTCTCTCTCTCTCTCTCTCTCTCTCTCGTGGGTGTATTATGTGAGTGCGTGCATTTAAAAATATATTTAAAGGTGATGGCATCTGATTAATGATACCACAATAATCGTACACACTTTCACATTTATATGGAAAAAGTTCTGAACCAATAACCACTTTATTTATAAGCACAGAACTCACCATCAGCATACCAACATATATTATAAACACTGCTCCATTCATCACCTTGTATGTACGCCTACGAGTCTTAAATGATGAATCTAATTCATTCCCATATCTTATTCATTCCCTTTTATGGATTCATTGATAGATACTCTCTCTATTTTCCTCCCAGAAAGAATGTCCTCAATGAAACATTTGTATGGTCCTCATTTCCTTCACCCAATTTGTTTATTCATGATTAATAATACTAATCTATAGTATCAACTAAACTTCAGTATGCCCCATTATAATGGATCGGTCTTAAATATAACAGGTAGAAGGCCAAATAAGAATATGGAAAAATAAAGATAATTTTCACTTTACTAAATTTTTCGTAATTGATGTTCAGTATATTTAATTTTAGCATTTAGATATAAAATTCATTGATGAGACATTTGTATTGTGCATAAATGTTATGAAAATATTTTCTTCCAATGCCTATCCAATTCGAACACATATAGAATAAACATATCCATTAAATTTCTATTTCTGAAAACAGAAAGTTCAAACTTCACTGTATCATAAGAATTGTGGGAAGGCATTGCGAGTTTTCAATACCTGATTCCGATGTAGATATTAAATTATTTTTCCGTTGAAATGAATTTCGATTACGACACCTGAATGGAGAAAATTAAGACCTGATTGGAATGTAAAGCAATTGAAAACTGACTCAGTCACTTGGGAACTTTGAAGATAACCAGCTGAAATGGAAGGCTAATATTTTGCCAGTCTTGTTGTGACCTCAGACTCGAGTTAAAAGAAATCTGTATACAAAGATATCGTGATGGAATTTTATCCAGAGGAAATAAGCTGAAGAAACTTTACGCATGGTGCTTTGCTATTTCATTTCAATCTATGAAGATTTTTATAATAATAGTGATGATATAAAGATTAATAGGATGATTATGATAGTAACATTATTCAATATTTGACCAAAGGTAATCCACATTTCACGATCAGTAAATAAATAAAAGTTATGTTTTTGATTTACCTATGTAGAGTTGTTTCTAACGTATGCATTCTCACGTATACTTATTTTGAAGTGTGTTATTTCTTGTTTTTTTCCAGTCTTTTTCCATACTTTTATTACCAGCCATTATACTCTTTATAATCTAAATACCACTGAAATTTGAAAACTTTTCAACTTATGATTTTCAATTTCCTATAAAATGTAATTTCGAAGTAATCAATCATATTTTTTTTGGAAAATATCATATATAGAAGAGATAGCAAAACCTATGTTAATCATTAATCACTTCATAAAGAAAGTTTTGTCGAATCAGCGCTATAGTCATAAAATAAGAGAAGAAGAAAAATAATCAAGAATTCAGATTTATATATATATATATATATATATATATATATATATATATATATATATAAATATATATATATATATATATATATATATATATATATATATATATATATATATACATATATATATATATATATACATATATATATATATATATATATATATATATATATATATATATATATATATATATATATATATGTATATATATATATATATATATATATATATATATATATATATATATATGTATATATATACATATATATATATATATATTTATATATATATATATATATATATATATATCTTGAAAAGGTTCCACAATGATGTAAGACGTGTTTGAAAACTTGGTGTATATTTGTATATATTGCAAATATACACCAAGTTTTCAAACACGTCTTACATCATTGTGGAACCTTTTCTAGATAACAATATATATATAAATATAGTATACTTATATAGATATATGTATATATATATGTATATATATATATATATATATATATATATGTATGTATGTATATATACATATATATATATATATATATCTATATATATATATATATATATATATATATATATATATATATATATATGTCCTAATTTTTGTATGCAAAATATGTAGAAGTATGTGTTCTCTACAGTGAGATTATTGACCTTTTTAAGAGTACTAAGACTATCGTAAATTGTAGGGCACGATCACTGAACTCTATTAAAGGTGACGTGTGCCAAGTCTCATATGTGATTTATGGAAAGCCTATTGGTGACAGTATATTTCCACTACAATGGAGATATCCACGCAATCTAGTAATTCAATATATTAAGAGAGCACATTCCATTTACTTACCGAGGGTTAAGTAGTACCTCTCGAGAGATCATAAGAGCAAGTGGGTACTCGTCTGAGAGTATCGGGTTCTGTAAAGTGTAATCACAAACCTTTTTGTAATAAAGTGAAAAAAACCCATGTTTCGATGTCTCATTATCCCTTGACATGGGACACACACACACATACACACACACACACACATATATATATATATATATATATATATATATGTGTGTGTATATATATATATATATATATATATATATATATATATATATATATATATATATATATATACATATATGTATATTTACATATATATGTATATACATGTATATATGTATATACATATATATATATATATATATATATATATATATATATATATATATATATATATATATATATATATATATACTGTATATATATATATATATATATATATATATATATATATGTATATGTATAAATATATATATATATATATATATATATATGTATATATATATATATATATATATATATATATATATATATATATATACATATATACATATATGTACTTGTATATATTTATAAAAATATATATATATATATATAGAAATATATACATGTATATATACACATATATTATACATATATATAACATATATATATATATATATATATATATATATATATATATATATATTTATATATATATATATATATATATATATATGAATATATGAATATATATATTTATATATATATATATATATATATATATATATATATATATATAAATGTATCTGTATATATATATATATATATATATATATATATATATATATATATATATATATATATATATATATATATATGTGTGTGTGTATATATATATATATATATATATAAATGTATCTGTATATATATATATATATATATATATATATATATATATATATATATATATATATATATATATATATATATTTATATATATATATATGTGTATATATATATATATATATATATATATATATATATATACAATTGTATATTACATATATATGTATATATATATATATATGTATATATATATATATATATACATATATATATATATATATATATATATATATATACTATTTATGCCAGTATATATGCTTTTATAATTGAAAGATAGACGATGAAAAAGTCTGTTGATCGGTCAACATAATTTTTCTCTATATTTTCAATAAATTATGAAATTCAAAAATCTTTTTTGTCATAGAATTGTTTTTCAACAACGAATGTTATTAAAAAAAATAATAATTGTAAGCTCTGTATCCCTTCGATTAATGACCCTTAAAATCATATGGTAGCATAAACCTATATGCTGTGTATGAAAAAGAAATACATGAATAAAAGAAAATACCCCAGGGTACGCTCCATTGATAGACAGCTCCTTCCAAAACAGTTGTTTTCGTGTTTAGATGTGATGTTATATTTTCCAATAATTGTTTACTGCGAATATCACTTTCCTAGAGTACAAGTTTAGGACCGTAAGTTTTATCACATATCCTAACAAGGTAACAGCCCACTTTCAAGTTTATTATATTACCACTCTTCTACGTTTGTTATGACCTTTCTTACTCATTTGTACTTTCTTTTTCACCAGGCAAATTCCTACCACCATGTCAGTTTATTACTTTTCATTCCATACATATAAGATCCATGTATTGTAAATTAGTTTATCGTTGTTTCATGGCTAGAATAGGGGTATTCAAACAAATAAGCATATTTGTGTATCAACATGTTTCCCAATGACACAATTTTTTTCTATAATACAGAATATGAGTAATGGAGTTAGACCTATAACTTATTTGCCTCTGCAGTTTACGATTCTTTGAAAATTGTTTATTTTGAAGTTACAAGTAAATTAGGCAATGTAAAATGGGTGGAAAATTATCGGCTGCTGAAGAAGGTAATTAATGCAAGAGATGATGGCAGACTAAGATTTGAGTATATGGCTGGAGTGAAGAAATCCCTATGTGACAGAAGATTAGATGTGGGAGAGGCAAAATAAGATGCTACGAATAGGCCCCACTGCTTCTCCGGGTCACCTTAATGGTGACCGCTGAGGTTGCGCTAGTAGGAGAGTCTGCATATGGAACTTCCTTTCTTTTGGAAGGTGGGGAGAGGGTTGACCGTGGCACCAAAGGATTACCCAAGGAGGTTAAATAGGTAGAGGTCTCGCGGGTAGTCAACGCTTATGGGAGTCAGTGTAGCCAACTGTCATAGAGAACCTTCCCCCATCGTAGGAAGAAGGGACCTGAGAGTAGAGTAATCAGCCACCGTTTTACCCTTTTCCGTCTTATTCTCGAGTATTATGATAGAACCAAAAATAATTACTTCCTCGGAAAGGGAAATGGAAGATTAACAAAGTAATACAAATGTTATTTGTGAACAGATAATTCCCCCTAAAGTTTTCATAAGGTACAAGGATTATAGGGTTTACCCTTCCAGATAAGATACGCTATGATTATAAAAAGATCTAAAGACCATGGATAACAGGTATGTACAGTAGTTAAATATGGTCAGATATTCATGAATCCCTTAAGATGAAGTGAATTCTGCCTTTTAAAGTAAAGAAGTCATTAAAAGGCTGAAAGGAAACGATCAGTGTTTTGTGATTTTTTTTTAAATCTGATGTTGACATACAATTCATTCAGGAAGAGACTACTGGCCACTAAAGTGTATCAGTTTTTTATTCGTCTAATGTCTTCGCATTTTATTCTTTGGCCAGTATTATTACAGAAAACCTTTTAGCAGCGTATAAATTTCTGATCTGCAAGTATTTTTCTGCCACAGCCTTAATAAGCAAAACAATATAATTATTACCTGGTTCAGTTTCATACATATGGTTACATGATTTTGGAAATATATTTATAAAAGTAAAATCATCTAATATAGAGATTTAAATTTTTACATACCCGTTTCATCCAATTCCATATGCGTATCTCTGCCAAATGCCACAGTTTCTGAATTTCTTTTCACAACACAGGAACATATTTATCACGTCATCAGATTGCTGTATTAGAGCACTTTTTTCAATCTAATTGAATAATGCAACATATATATATATATATATATATATATATATATATATATATATATATATATATATATATATATATATATATATTATCAGTACTAGTAAGAGCATTAATACAAGTTTCATACTTCAATGATTTTCCCAGTTTAAATACAACGAATCCCACAACATAGGAAACAATGTGCTTGGACAATATGACTAATGTTGACTACTTGGAAGATACGTGTAATTAACATCGTCATCAAAATCAACTGCTGGTTTAATATCAAAACTTTCGTCCTTCTAAGTTTTGTTCCTCTCCGTTGAATATTCTATGGCTTGAACACACGAGTTTTATGAAAGAGCACAGTCCTTAACTTTGTTTTAAAATAAAAGAATAGTTGGAGATTCCAAAGTTATAGTGTTCCCTTTGAGCACATCTGCAAGTCATCGTGAACTTAAATTCGTTTGTAAGCTAAAGAAAACTAACGGGCAGTTGTGTTGTTATTACAACCTTCCATAGAACTAACTTGACCAAAAAAGAATTATAGGTGATTTTGGCTCATCTTATACGTCAAAAAATAAATAAATAATTGGGGTTCAAGACAACCTAGTAAATCATCATACATTTTAATCAAACTCCGATTGCAAATTATGAATCCAAGAAAGCAAATTTTGCCTTTGGAGGGACGCCTTTTGTTTATGGATGGTTTTCATATTGTGAACCGCGTTATATCTAAGGTTAAATGGGATCCCGTCTGTCGGCTTCAGTTCATATCAATGCTCCTTTGACCTCATAAACTTTAAAAACATAATACCCGTGAACTAGATCTTTAAATTCAAGAGAGACTTATGTTAGCTTAGGACAAAGAAACAGGAAGATTTCTTTCAGACAATTAGTAAAAACATTTTATATTCTACTAAGTTCTCTCTATATAGGCCTGTAGAAAAGAGGCAATTTGAACTACCCCTTCTGGATTATTTAGTCATGGGGTTATTTTATTCTGCTTTATTGTAATAAATGAAAAAGTATTTAATTGATATTATAACCACTCATTTTAGAATTTGATATAATTTGTACAAGAACTATGTCCCTATACCACTGAATGATTTGAAGTTCTCTGGCATCCTGACATCGAGACCCCTATACCAAGAATAAGCTAAGAGATATAAGGTATGAAATTATATTTATATAAAATCCATCTCAGTACTGATGATTATTAATAATTCTGAATGAACTCGTGTTGATTCTAGATATATATATATATATATATATATATATATATATATATATATATATATATATATATATATATATACATGTATATATATATATATATATATATATATATATATATATATATATATATATATATACATGTATATATATATATATATATATATATATATATATATATATATATATATATATGAATATTATTAAGGACCGCATAATGCAGAGGCGTGATGCCTGGAATTTTAGTATAATTAAGGAAATTCTAGGACCATTCATGCGATATAAAGGACGCTCTTATGAAAAGCAATAAATTGCAAATTACCTCCGTATAAGTTTATTTGTAATAAAACAGTAAATGTCAAGATATTAAGATATATATATATATATATATATATATATATATATATATATATATATATATATATATATATATATATATTCCGCATGAAATTTAAACAATACGACTATCAATTCATTATTGCACCTTCTACTCATTTTTCCTGATACCTGAATAGTTGAAAGCTAATATGAATAT
>NC_090735.1:154644144-154656644 GCF_036898095.1 Palaemon carinicauda | reverse complement strand
ATATATATATATATATATATATATATATATATATATATATATATGTATACATACATATATATATATATATATATATATATATATATACATACATACATATACATATATATATATATATATATATATATACATATATATATATATATATATATATATATATATATATATATATATATATATATATATATCTGAAACACTGACGCGGGGTGCATATCACCCCATGAAAAAAATAAACATTGGCAACTCTGCGCTGGTAGCCATGAGTAGATCAGCATTCCTTGCTGGGTTAGTCTCAAGGTTGCCCTAGGAGGGGGTGCACGTGTGTGTCTGGTGGTGTTCTTGTTGTTGTTGTTATTCTTGTTTTCGGTGCAGCACACCCCACATTAGTGTTCCACTATTATATGTCATGGGGTGACCCACACCCCACATATGTGTTTTAAGGTGTACATGGGGTGTATAACACCCCACTTTATGACATACTGGGGTGTATACCACCCCAGGTTTGTGTTATATGTGTTTTAAGGTGTACATGGGGTGTATAACACCCCACTTTATGACATACTGGGGTGTATACCACCCCAGGTTTGTGTTATATGTCAGGATACTGGGGTCCATCCCACCCCAGTTATATAGTTTTGTACTATATTGCTTATCCCAATTCCCTTAGTAAGTGTTAAAATTTTTGCTGCTACTACTACCACCCCAGGTTTGTGTTATATGTCAGGCATAAATAAATGTGTTTCAGGTTCTATTTACAATAAAACAAACAGACAATAAAATCAGTGGAATTCTAAAATAAAAGTGATGTACGACAGTGATTATGATAATTATTTACATTTCTTTCCAGGCATAAATAAATGTGTTTCAGGTTCTATTTACAATAAAACAAACAGACAATAAAATCAGTGGAATTCTAAAATAAAAGTGATGTATGACAGTGATTATGATAATTATTTACATTTCTTTCCAGGCATAAATGAATAAGTTTCAGGTTCTATTTACAATAAAACAAACAGACAATAAAATAAGTGGAAGTCTAAAATAAAAGTGTCTCAAAAACTGTGAAAATGTCAAAGAAAAAAACATTAACAGATGATGAGTTAGAACATATGATGAATGCGACTGGTGCCTTGTCAAACTTAAATGAAGATGAGGAGGCAGTTGATAATGAAGGACTTGGAACCAACATACATGATGATGAAATGACCGCTAGTGATGAGGAGGTGGAGGATCAGGATCAGATAGAACTAGAGTTGATGTATGACAGTGATTATGATAAGGATTATGTCCCGTCATGTGGTGATAGTGAGTCCAGTGACAACGTTGAAGGGTCAGAGGATGCTGAAAAAAGACTGAAGAAAAAGAAGGAAACTACCAGAAAAACAAGTAGCACATCGACCCCAAAGAAAAAAACCCGTATTGTTGGACCAAACCCTGGAATCTATCCAGTTGATATTACCTCTTCCACCTTAGTTGATATACCTTCTTCTTCCCCTATAGCTGGACCTAATAATGATGTGTCTATTGTAGCCAACTCTTCTTCTGCTGCCCCTTCCACCCCTGCAGCCAGTGGTCGTGGGAGACGTAGGAGACAAGCTGAAGTTGATGTTCCAGTTCCACCTATAGTATCGTTTGATACTGCTACTTTGGATGCAAAGCATGGGTTCAGATGGTGTACCCGTCCGCAGTCAAGTACCAATCGTGCAGCCAGAAACATTGTCGCCGGTAGACCCGGACCAAATGCTGAAGCACAAGCTTGTCATTCCCCAGAGGAGTGCTTTAACTTATTCAATGACGATTCATTTCTGGATATAGTCTGTCAGTGGACAAACAAGAGGATGGAGATTGCAGCCAGTAAGTACAAGAAGAAAACATCAACACATAAAAATGTGGAACGGGAGGAGCTAAGGGCATTCATTGGGGTGCTAATATTTTCGGGATGCCAAAAGGATAGCCATATGTCAACCTGTGACATGTGGTCAGTTGACATCGGTGCGGCACTTTACCGTGCTGCTATGTCGCAGGCTTGTTTTGAGTTTATACTTGACTGTTTACGCTTTGATGACCCACAGACAAGAGAGATGAGAAGAGAAACTGACAGATTTGCACCTATCCAGGAACTATTTGATAAATTTATGGAGAAGTGTGAAAGGCACTATACACCCAGTGAGAATCTGTGTGTTGATGAACAGTTGGTAGGATTTCGTGAAAAATGTTCATTCAGGATGTATATCCTAAGTAAGCCAGCCAAGTATGGCATAAAGTTGGTTAACATAAATGATTGCAAGAGTAAATACCTGCTAGGAAGTATCCCGTACCTCGGAAAGGATAATACACGGCCCTCAGCTGGAGTAAGACTGGGCCATTATTATACTAAGGAGCTCACAAAGCCATACCACATGACAAACAGAAATGTGACCACAGATAATTGGTTCACCTCCATAGGACTTGTTGCTGATCTTCTGCAAAACTGTGGAATGACCTTGGTTGGAACGGTGAAGGCAAACAAGCGAGAACTACCAGAGAAGATAAAGACCAAAGATAATCGTGAACCTGGATCAAGTGCCTTTCTCTTCACAAAAGAGATGACCCTGGTTTCATATGTGCCTCCAGTAGGAAAGACGGCTAAGAAGTTAGTCCTCTTGCTCTCATCTATGCATAGCCAGCCAGTCCTGCAAGAGAACGGAAAACCTGAGATTATAGAATTTTATAACCGCACCAAAGGAGGAGTTGATGCATTTGATGGGATGTGTGCCCTGTACTCTTGCAACAGGAAAACTAAAAGATGGCCACTTTGTATCTTTTACTGGATAGTGAATGCTGCTATTATCAATGCAAAGGTACTGTACACAGCACACCTAGAGACGACAGGAGTTACCAAGTTTCCAGAACGCCGTCGCTTCATGCTACGTCTTGCAAGATCATTCATACGGCCATGGGCTGAGAAGAGGTTGTCGAGTGCCACTCTCCCACGGAACCTAAGAACATTGATAACTACTGTCTGCAATACTTCATCAGTAGTCAACACACAGTACCCAACTGGCCAAGTACTTGCCCAATGTAACTACCCTCAGATACGCTGTGCTGAGTGCCCCCGCTCTCAAGACCGGAAGACACGCATCAGGTGCCTGAAATGTCAACGACCTGTGTGCAAATCCCACTTGTACTCTACATGTACAAGCTGTCTTGAGCTTGTGGTAAGTAATTACCTGTATTTCATTTGCGGCCACTGTATATATATATATATATATATATATATATATATATATATATATATATATATATATATATATATATAACAACAAACAGTCTGGTAGATCAAATACGTACACAGGCTTGGTATATAACATGATATATCATCACAAATCTTTAATACACCCTCTAAACATCGATTGCTAAGTATTTAATAAGTTTTCAGAGGAGTAACGAGTGATAAGATCAAAATATCATAATTTTACTGTGCTAAATTTTGACCCTTTTTTGTCTCTCCATATTACAGTGAGATGTGGTGCCAGAATGCTGAGGGCTGCTGAGGGGATGGAAGAAGGATTCATTTCAACATGGCAGGAAGCCCATTTCTCTAAAGATTTTTTTTTTTATATAAATTTTTTTTTTTCGGGAAAAAATTGAAAATTCAAAGTTTTATTTTTATTAATTTTATTACAAGAAAATTTTTTTTTTCAATTTAGTTTACATATCAAAACAAAGCTGAATAAGTCTAGTTTGTGTTTCATATTTCAAAAATAAGATTGCATGAAAGGAAAACTGAGTTTTATTGATCCAAAGATTGGGGTTCGCTACACCCCAGGTTTGTGCTTGTGTTTCTCTAAAGGAAGGTTTGTGTATAAGGGATATATATATATATATATATATATATATATATATATATATATATATATATATATATATATATATATATATATATATATATATATATATATATATATAAATACAGATATAAAGATATATACATATATATTTATATATATATATATATATATATATATATATGTATATATATATATATATATATAGATATATATATTTATTTATATATATACATATATATATATATATATATATATATATATATATATATATATATATATATATATATATATATATATATATATATATATATATATATATATATATATATATATATATATATATATATATATTTATATATATATATATATATATATATATATATATATATATATATATATATACACACACACACACATATATATATATATATATATATATATATATATATATATATATATATATATATATATATATATATATATATATATATTTATATATATAGTGAAACCTGTCGATACGAAAGAATCGGCTTACGAAATTTTCTCTCTGCAAAACAAGAAGCGAAGAATTTTACGAATCACATTACGAAAAATGTTGTGGACAACGAAAGGAGGTACGGTGCGAGAGCCCGACCGTGTTCGAGACGGATTTTAAAATTCGCGGGCCGTCATCCCGTAAACTCGCTACCATCCTCCTGCGTTCCCATTGGTTATCTCCCTACTCCGATGCTAGTTACCATCATGAGATCCTGCTATACTATTGGTCATTATCTACTGTACTGTATCCCATCTTGCATCTATGCATTGGCATTCCTATGTCTTTTTGTTTCAGCAGTGGTATTGTACATATTGACCTAGTGTTTGTGATTTTGCTTTCGTAACAATTGTACAGTACTGTATCGTGTGTGATATTACGTTATATCATTACCCATGGGTCCCAAGAAAGTGGCTGATGTCAAGGGAAAGAAGAGGATGATGCTTTCCATGGAGATTAAGATGGAAATAATCAAGAAATACGAAGCTGAGATGTGGTTAAGTGTGCTCGCAAAGGAATATGGTCAAAATCCATCTACGGTAGGAACGATCCTGAAGTAGAAGGAATCTATTAAAGCAGCAACACCTTCTAAAGGTGTGACTGTTTTCTTCAGCAAGAGCCACGTCCACGATGAGATGTGGAGACGGCTGCTTGGCTGGATATCAGAAAAAAACTGGCTGGAGACACTATCACCGAAGCGATAATCTCCCATAAACCCAGCGCCGTTTTCAGTGATCTCGTTCTTGCTCAGGTCGAAGCCAATGCAGAAGAAGAAACATCGAAGCAGAAACCCCCAGAGTTCAAGGATTCTCATGGGTGGTTGGAAAAATTTAAGAGTTGCTCAGGCATTCATTTGGTGGTACGTCATGAGGAGGCTGCAATCTCAGACACAAAAGCGGCCAAAGCCTTTGTTAAGACGTTCGACGAGTTGACTGTCCGGGAAGGCTACAGTCCCCAGCAAGTCTTCAAGTGTGGCAAAAAGGGGTTTTTGGGGAAAAAAATGCCTCGTTGAGCATACATCACAGCAGAAGAAAAGAGGCTACCTGGGCTTAAGCCTATGAAGGACAGTTTACCGTTGAACTATGTGCAAATGCCAGTGGAGATTGCAAGGTGAAACCCCTGCTGGTGTATCACTTCAATACTCATCGAGCCTTCAAGACCCACAAAGTCACCAAGAAAAATCTAAACGTGTTGTGGAGGGCTAATGGAAAAGCCTGGGTAACAAGACAATGTTCATCGAGCGGATAAATATTTGTTTTGGCAGGATTGTGAAAAAGTATTTGGAAGAGAAGCGCTTCCCCATGAAATGCGTGCTGGTGCTGGACAATGGTCCTGCTCACCCTCTTCCACCGAACACCACCCCTCTCCTCCAGCCAATGGACCAATAAGTGATTTCAAACTTCAGGAAGCTTTATACGAAATATCTCTTCAAGAGATGTTTCGAAATCATTGAGATCACAAACCATACCCTTCGTCAATTTTGGAAGGAGCATTTTGATATTGCTATGTTCCTCAAAATCACCAATCAAGCTTGGCAGGAGTTTTCAAGGCGCACCTTGAACTCTGCTTGGGAGAAGCTGTGGCCTGATGCCGTCTCCACACGAGATTTCAAGGGCTTCCACGCAGAACAAGCTGAAGTCGATTCTGAAAATGTTGACTATCCTGAAAGTGTTGCTCAATCTGAAGTTGCAGAGATCGTTGCACTCGGGAAGTCCTTGGGTCTAGAAGTTGATGAGACCGACATTAATGAGCTTATCGAGGAGTACCAAGAGGAACTTACGATGGATGACCTGAAGGACTTGGAGGCCATGCGAGTGAACGTCGTTTAGGAAGAGTACAGCGGGGAGAAGGAGGATGACCCACTGACAACAGCGGAAATTAAGGATGATCTAGATTGCTACTTTAAAATGGTGGCTCTCATAGAAAAGAGACACCCAGAAAAAACTCTCACAGTCTGTGCGCTTGGGTACTGTAATGAAGTTTTCCTGAGTAATTTCAGGAAAATTTCAAGAAGCAGGCAGAGCAGAAACAAGCTTCTTTGGACAATTATTTTAAAAAGAGGCCTTCTGTAGAAGTAAACCAAGCACCAGCTAAAAAACGAAAGAAAAGTGGCAGTGATGAAGAAAATTCATAGTGTAATTAAATTTAGAAAATACAAAACGTAATGTAAAAGAAAAAAATTAGGAAAAGGAAATAAAAAAAAAAGATTATATTAAGTTTATCGGAAAGATAAGTGTTAATATTTCCTGCAATTTGTGAATGTTTCCTTAAATTATGTGTTAATGTTTTCTGTAATTCATATATCTGTTTTGTAAAGTCAAGAGTTTACGTTTATTGCCCTTGTTAATGTTTTTCGCCGTTTTCATCCTCCTCTACCGACCCACACATCACTCTTAGACATCGCCTCACTCCAAAGATATGGTTCCACATTCTTTATACTACATTTTCGCTGTTTGCTCTAATTAAACACTTCTTTTACAGATTATCAATGGCTTATTTATTTCAAAATGATAAAAATATAGTACTTTTCATACATTTAGTACTGTATAGTGGTGCGTATCCTTTTACTAATAATTAAAAGTGGTGATTTTGTAGGGTCTGGAATGAATTAGGCTATTCACAGGTAAAAGGTGACTCACAACACGAAAAAATCACATTTCGAAAGCCAATATGGTACCAATTAATTTCGGGTTGTCGGACATTACTATATATATATATATATATATATATATATATATATATATATATATATATATATATATATATATATATATATACATACATACATACATAGATAGAGAGATAGATAAATAGATATAGATATAGATATGTATATATATACATATATATATATATATATATATATATATATATATATATGTATATGTATGTATATATATATATATTTATATATAATATATATATATATATATATATATATAGATATATATATATATATATATATATATCTACATATATATATATATATATATATATATATATATATATATATATATATATCTATATATATATATATATATATATATATATATATGTATATATATATATATGTATATATGTCTATATGTATATATATATATATATATATATATATATATATATATATATATATATATATATATTTATATATATATATATATATATATATATATATATATATATATATATATATATATATATATATTTATATATATATATATATATATATATATATATATCTCTCTCTCTCTCTCTCTCTCTCTCTCTCTCTCTCTCTCTCTCTCTCTCTCTCTCTCTCTCTCTCTCTCTCTCTCTCTCTCTCTTTTGACCCTTCCTTTTCCCTCGAAAAAAATATTCGACTTTCCAGGGATTCTTCAGTTTAACACTTTTTCTCATCTCCACCTGTTCCCAACAGTTTCAAAAGTTTTATTGCTTTGCCTGTCACCAAATCTGCCTTTCCTGGACTTGAAAAGATTTTGGTTGTGCATCACCTTGAGACCTTTCGAAGCTGCTAGGCACTCAACATATTTTTCTCTATTAGTGAAGCTAAGCTTATTATTTATTAAGCCAACCTCTTCGTTTTTTTTAAATGTTTTTCCCCAAATAAATCATAACTGCTTTCCCAATTATCTAAAAATGAAGTTACATCTTTCCTACTCTTTTAAGTAGTAAAACTTGAAGGATTTAATTTTTTTCTTATAATAGGTATTTCCCTAACTGAAAGCTAAACGGCAATAGCCAGCGCTTTATATAATGTAATAGAAATCTACAACCATTCAACACCAACCATTCAACACCAACCATTCAACAAATTTCATGGCCATATCATCAAAGTCTGAATATCTATTCTTTTAATTTATAGCCCTCTGACACAGCGAGATTGTTAAAAAAATTTTCTTGAACTTGTTCACGTTAACATGTTTTACCTTTCTTCGCATTGAAAACTTTAGTAATCAAAAAATAGTCACAACTTTGATTACGGACCAATTAGACTTTGTTCTCTATTTTATTTGGCCTTCTGCTTACAACACTTTCTTTCCACCCTCCCTACATGAATTAAAGTTATTTCAATGATTTCAAATTCTATAATTATTTTAAAGCTATGCCACTATCACCTTTTATATTATTATATCACCTATATACTTGTTGGACACCGAAACCACATTAAAGTTATATCCATATTCAAGTAACAATCAAAAGAGTCAAACAAGTGAATCTGCTTGAACATATTTCCATTGATTATTATTTTCTATCCCTCCACTTAGTACATTCTTAATGAAAACAAACATATAGGGACTATGTGCCAATATTTGATTTGAGCCAAGTCTAACCTAAAATACTTTTTCTCCGTTCCAAAATATCAGACTGTTTTATAAAACGTTCCACGCCAAAGATTCCGTCTCTTTGGTTTATATTTTCAATATCATTTCATTCTGAAAAGAAAGAAGATACTATATATTAACTAATATTAAACCTGATCTTCACAATAATATCTCTTATACGAATTATATTTAATTTAATCATGTGATTGCTGTCAACTTTACTTTTAAACCCATTGAAAAAAAAAAGTTACTTTAATTTGAATCTAAGTAGTCGGTGGTATCTATTCGTCGAGGACGTTAAAAGGGATAATATATTTGGTTTTGTATCATATATTTACGTGTAAGTTTAATCAGTCTTCTATCAATAGTTTACGCATCATTTCAAAGATCGAATTACATCCACATTCATTAATCATATTGAAATTCTTTTACACAAGAGAACCGTATTTATATGAACATTTGTATCTTATTCCTACCCTGCTGACCAAAATATAACGGTTTAAACTCCATACCATTGGAACCTGGTGTCCTGTTTGGCAATAACACAAAGTCTCTGTCATTTGCATATCAGTGTGTGAAGAAGCTACGAGATAGTATCGTTTATCCCATTTTCACCTCTTACAGATAACGTCTCTTTCTCAATGGTAGATATATTTTCTTATAGTATTTATGGTATCTTCTGACTGTGGCAGTAACTTTAGGCTTTCCTATCAAAAACATTATGGAAAGAATGTCTTCTTATTATTATGGGGAAATTTATAGTATGGTCAAATCTTTATATATTTAGACTTTAGATTTATTATTACCAATATTCAATGGAATACGAGAATCCTCAAAAAAGACGTTTTCTAATTCTGAAGAACTGGTTTTACAAAATGCTCTCCTCCGATCTCGCAAACATCTGATTTAGCTACCTCAAATGATCTTCCTCTAAACTTAAAAAAAACAGGACAGTGACTACCAATCAGTGTATGTACTAAAGTTTCATTCGAAGTTTTATAGATGATCGTATTCATTGATGACGTTCAATGGAAAACATCGTTTTATAAAGACTCCGAGTAAGAGATATTCCTTGTTTCAGGTTTGGGGTCGGGAGTTGTCGGTTCTGTAAAGTCTGAGTTACAGAATCATAATCTGTGTCAGTAACTTTTCTCATTGCACTATTACCTATATCATTATCAAAATAGCCTCCATTTTCAGTTTATCATAATCATATTCATAAATTTATTGTAAATAACCAAACCAGCAAACATAATCTACGTTATCCTTTTTAGCTGAGTCACAATTATTGCTAAAATTAATATTTTTCTTCTTTTTTAAGCTGAAAACTTCAACAAATTCCACACAAGCGAACCATCTATGCATAAAGTAATACTATCTTATTTCCACAATATAGAGCTTCTAAACTGCAGACTATTAAAGTTTTGTATCTTGTATGGTAATACCACCTGACCCCTGTCATTTGCACAGTATTGTATGGAGGATAAGTAACGAGATCTTATCGTTTATCTCTTTCTTTGCTTCTTGTGAATAAATTCTTTCTTCCAGGTAGACTATTTTAATTAACCCCTCGATGGGGCATTTTTTCCAGCTGAGTAACTTTAGTCATTTCTTTTAAGAACTTATTAAATAAATAAAGTTAATCCCAACCCATGGCAATTTGTTTTATAGATCTTGACTTGATATTTGTATGCTACAATACACTGATATGAATAAAAAATCCTTGAAAATTACTTTCTTTTTATTTTATAGCACTGGAACAAAGAAGCATCCTCCATCTTATTTCGGTGAACTGAAATTGCGGGTAAAAATCGAACACCTTTCAAGTGCCGATTTCACTAGAAGCCACCATTGTCTTGGTGTATTACCTAGGGCATAAATTTGAACTTTAGCATAATGCGATGCTGCTTTATTGCTCAACAACATTGCTTAGTTTATACTCTCATAAATATTCTTTTATTTCGTTTTTATAATTGTTAAGAGCAGTATCATATGATTCTGCTTTATTGTTATTATTACTATCCCCATTTATTATTATTATTATTATTATTATTATTATTATTATTATTATTATTATTATTATTATTATTTTATTTTATTTTATTTTAATTATCATGTTCATCAATACTATCATTATTATTACAAGCTAATTGGAAAAGCAAGATGCTATAAGCCCAAGGTCTCTTAGAGGTAAAAATACCCCAGTGAGGAAAGAAAACAAGTAAAAAAACTTCAGGGGAAGTAATAAAATATCAAAATAAAATATTTAAAGAACAATAACAACATTAAAGAAGATCTTTCACATGCAAACTCTGAAAGCTTTAAAAAACTAAAAACAAGGAGAGAAAGGAGATAGAACAGCGTCCCCGAGTGTACCCTCAACTATTAGAACTCTAATCTAAGATAGTGGATGGCCATGGTACAGTAGTTATGTCACTACCTAAGATTAGAAAACAATAGAAAAATAATCTCTTTTACCCTTACCAAGAGGAAAGTAGACACTGAACAATTACATTGCAGTAGTATACCTCTTGAGTGGAGAAGAATTGTTGTGTTATCGCAGTTTTGTAAGGTGTATGAGAAGAGAGAAGGATGTGGAAAGAATAGGCCAGACTATTCGGTGTGTATGTATGCAAACACAAAATGTGTCGTAAACCAGAGAGAGGAGTCGAATGTACTACTGTCTGGCCAGTCGAAAGACCCCAAACTCTCTAATGGTAGTATGTCAATTGGGTGGATGTTTCCTGGTCAACCTACCACTAAAATCACTCCTTGACGCTGAGACTAGGAGTTGCAATGTAGCCTTTGAAATGGTATTTTTCGTTTGCCTTTCAATGTCACTTTTCTACAATTACAATAGAGCAAGTTTCAACACTATAAATTTCTACTGCCCACAAGCCACATGCGAGTAGGTACATTTTCTTTGATTGATATTGCTAATTTACCATCTGGCTTAACTTTTTGCAGTTTAAATTCTTAATCATCTAGTTCTTTCCTTTTCTTTTATGTCCTTAATTGAGCTTACAACAGACAAATGTGTCAGGCGTCACGAGGCGAAGCGATTGGTAGGCATTTGAAAGGTTGTGTGTCAACTGGTGACTTCTGAGGTTGGGTCAAGCATCAAAGTTTGCAACGCAGGGTTTTTTTTTTTTTCTTCTTTTTTTTGGCTAAAGTAATCAAGACACGGAAGTGACCTTTGCACCATCGTGTTCCTCTCATCGAGTGACATGGAATGGTGTACTTTGCCACATCAAAATCTCGATTTGAAATTCTACCCTAATTCAAGGCCCGGGTTTTGCACCCCTGGTGGGAGCTGTGTGCAACCACCGGATATGATGATCCCAAAAGATACAGGTTTAACGTGCTTTGCGTGTTGATTTGGGGACCGGTTACGCTTCTCAAAAATAATATGGCATGGCAAATTTTGCATTACCTAGCACGTGCCATATTTCACCAGTCGACCAATCACCAGCTTCATAAGAATTCCTATATACTGGACCGTTAAACAATGCCACCCTAGTCATGATCGGCCCAGTCGTTTGGACTTCTTGAACAAACCCATCCACATATTCACAAACATCTCAGACTCAACTTTTCTTTCTCCACCTCTCAAGAGGAAATTGCTGGATATAAAGCATCTTATTGCATGATATTATTTCCTCTAGTTTTTGGTGACTAAAATTATTTTAAAGACAGTCTAACTACACCAAGAAAAAGAAGAGATCGTACACACATGTTATTATACATAAACATCACATAAGTGTATTATTTTCAATTTACTTATCACATAAGTGTTTTACTTTTAATTTACTT
>NC_090735.1:154631644-154634144 GCF_036898095.1 Palaemon carinicauda | reverse complement strand
CGACACGTGGTACCCCTAATGATTATATCAGAATATTATCATAGCGAAACCTGTGACTAGGATTAAGCCAATCGATTCCATAGACTTGGATACTATTACGCAAATCCCCTTTTAATAATGAGACAGAGAGAGAGAGAGAGAGAGAGAGAGAGAGAGAGAGAGAGAGAGAGAGAGAGAGAGAGAGAGAGAGAGAGAGATCCTTCATTGATTATTATCATTATAATTATGACTACTTTTGAATAAGAATGAGTTGAACAAGACTGAGCATGAAAATAATATTCAAAACAATAAAAAATGAAATTATTGAAATATGTTCGCAATTTAAACAGGTTCGTCCAAACATAATTTCCTAGAAATACTAGCTTTTAGAGTGACACAAAACAAAAAATTACATAAAGATAGGAATAGTTATCATGTAGATGAAAGTAAATCTCAATGACCAGATATAAGGGGTAAATATCCGCGGTCATAATTGCATAACAATCATACTTGAGGGATATTATGTGTTATTTCGGTTTTCCATAATTTTCATAGTTAATCGACTGTTAGCTAGATCTATGTTAAGAGACTCAGCGACCACATGGCTGCACCTAGGAGAAGGAATCAAAGTTAAAAAAGTTGGATCATTTGGTCAAACCGGCAAAAAGGTGCATATTTAATATAAAATGTTAATGACAAATATCACTACTCAGATGATCTCCAGAAATTACATTTCATATCATCACTATGGTGGTATCTCAGGGACAGTATTTAACGTCCCTTAGCCTACGACTTGGTGTCTCAACCCTTTCTGATAGTGTCAACATTCTTGATAGTGAGAATGCATTAGTATTAATACAACATGTACAAAGAATATGAAACTTTTGTTGAAATTTTGGTGGGCTGTAGTTTAATTAGCCAAAAAAAGAATAGGAATTGTTCTACATTAAGGAAAAAACACACGGGAATCTATCCTAAAACAAAGTTGTAATATAGGATAAACTTTTAGCTTTCATAACAAACGAGTCACATTTTTCTGATTTAACTGGTAAGAAGAGGGAGAGATGAAACTTGGACAATATGGAAAACATAGGTATTTAATCTAATAATTTTCTTAATGAAGTTAGAGTTACTTTATCAGTAAATCTTGACATAAAATCTGAATCCTAGGGAGTTTGTTTTGATTATGAAAGTTTCATCTGTAATATTATGACAATCTGTGAGGAACTAATTTATTCGCAATGTTTCTTTGGAAAGGTATAAAATTGTAATTTATATGCAGTAATATTATAAAAAAAAAAAAAAACTTTAGTTTACTTGAAAACAGATACTTGCGTGGCTAAATTTGGTTAAAAAAAAATCTTTCTGATTTTATTCAATGATTGTGTAAAATTATAGAAATGATAACATATAACATGTATTCTATTCATATTTTCATAAACGTTTCACGAAGACTTAATTTGTGTTAGAAAATATATATTGCCACAGAGCGTAGTAACACTTCTTGCCATCAAAGGGAACAGGAAAATTTTGGGCTGACCACTTACGTGGGTACTTTGCATATGAATAGAAAATATTACCCATTGAAGCGCACATTTTGCGACAAGATTGCAAATTTTACCTTGTGTCGTACCACAAAAATATTTTGTATAAATCAGAATTTATAATGAACGTGAAAAAAAAAGATAAACCAAATTTGTGACCGTAGAAATGATAATCTTGTTAATAAAGTGTTCACATTTCCTTTATGGGTATCGCTTTCAGAATTGGTAATAAGTTCTTTGATTGGGGAGTTATTTTTTATTATCAAAGAGAAACTTACTATCTTGAAAGCTATATATTCAGAATATGCTTAAAAATAATTTAAGTCAAATAAAATTTCCTATCGATATCAGATAAATTGCTGGTCATTCATCCGAAAAATAAAAATCCTTTCTATTCGCAATTTCTTTGATTTATTCTTGCAGTGTTGTGTTTAATGAATTACTGGAGGAATTGAAAACGATGAAAGAAGATTTTAATTGATAAAGCATAAATGTATGACAAAAAATTAATATTAGTAAAACTAAGATGATGATCAATGAAAACGAGAGTGACATCAAATAAGGTTTACAGAGGTACCTTCTCAGATGTTCAATGAATGTACGTACATATGAGAGATAGTAATTGTTTCCCCAGAAAATAAGACCGAAATCAAAAGAAATATAAACACGAGATGCAGAGCTTTTGGCAAACAAAATAAGATTATTGTCTACCAGTATTATCTTATACATCAGAAACTTATGGCCTATTTAAAACCTTGAAAAAGTCAGGTTGCTACTCAAAAAGCAATGAAGAGTTTATGAAGGGAATTAAACACTAAGAGACAGAAAAAGAGCAACATGGATACGATAGCTAAGTAAATTATAGGATATTTTAACAACATGTAAGAAAAAGAAATGAACATACAATAATAATGCCAGATAATAGATAGATGTTGAGTAACTTAATAGGCCACTAATGATTGTAAATGAAGCATGCT
>NC_090735.1:154615360-154620360 GCF_036898095.1 Palaemon carinicauda | reverse complement strand
GCTGTTCACTGTAAATACGTTTGATAGGGCTCCACTGATATCAACTTTGTACTTGCTATGCTTATGAAAAGACTTAATCTAATTTATATAATTACGCAGAATTCCATAATAACGCAGTACTCTCCACAAAATTGGCCGGTGGACACTATCAAAGACTTTTTCATAGTCCACAAATATCATCAAAGGTTGATTTCTATTTTCTCCGTGTTGTGCAGCATATCTCCAAAGGAAAATTTGATCAGTACAACTTCTACCTTTTTTAAATCATACTTGTTCATATCTTAGATTATCATCAATTCTTCTCTCTGGTCTCTAGTATATGTATATTCTATATTTCCTTGACAACTGACGTAAGTGAGATGCCTCTGTAAGTATTGCAATAGGTCAAGTCTACTTTTTTTTGCCATTTCACCAAGACTCCTAACACCCACTCATCAGATTTTGCCTCTTCAAGCCAAATTCTATAAATGAATCTTCTGAGTAGATTGGGGGTCACTTCATTTTCAGCCATTATCATCTCATCCGTTATTTCATCGTATCCCGGAGAGTTCTATCTCCTGAGATTTTTAATGATAATTTCGACTTCAAACACACTGTATCCAATCATGGCCAAATCTGAGTCTTCACCAGCTTCAGGTATATATATATATATATATATATATATATATATATATATATATATATATATATATATATATATATATATATAAACTACTCCTTCCATATCTTCTGTTCATGACATCACTAAAAGGTTTCATCCAACGTTTTATTTATTCATCTTCTGTTGCTATAACAGATGCATCTCTCTTCTTATTGTATATATATATATATATATATATATATATATATATATATATATATATATATATATATATATATATATATATATATATATATATATATATATATATATATATATACATATATATATATATATATATATATATATACATATATATATATATATATATATATATATATATATATATAATATATATATATATATATTTATTTATTTATTTATTTATTAATGTCCGTTTCCCTGCTGGAAAATATGTAGTGCACCTCATTTTTTTTCACGAATTTCCAAAAATGGTTTATCGCAATCTATATCAATATGCTTAAAAGGTTTAGCAAAGAAACGAAGAAATCACAATATGACATGAAATCGCAATGACAAAAGTATACTTCAAATTAGTTTATTTATAGTTAAAAGTTCACTCCAATGAGAACTTAAAGCGTATTGAGAAGAGATATTTCATCAGTATCCCTAAAGATCGAGATAACATATCCCTTTTTTTCTTCTTTTTTTTTTCTTTTTTTTTTTTGATACGTAACTTCAGTTATTATTTTACCAGTCAATGAAATTCCACATAAGGTTGAAATATGGCGTTTTACCTATATACAACCTAATGATAAATAGATTTTCTGGGTATAAGCTTAATGCAAATAAGTAGAATTTTGATAATACCTCCTTCACCCTAATGAAAGTCATCAGAACTCACCAGAATGACCTTTGATCAGATATATGAATTTGATATTTTGGTAATCGTTGGGTAAACAAAGTATAACACAAATTCATATAATTTATGACATTGAAATGTTTCGTGAATTCATATCAACTTTGAGGTTAAACTGATTAATCATAAGAATCTCCTAAGACTGGGCCTTTTCAAGTTTTTCTTCCCTCGATTCTACTTGAATTTAGAAATTGGATTTCTCTAAACTCTTACTGTACTAATTTCAACAGTGTAAATACACTGCATACAAGGTGATATTGAAATAACCTTTTTATTATTTGATATAAATATATATTTTTCTCTTTAAGAATAAGATTATTCCGTATATTTTCATTAGTTCCATGTTAAAAAAATGAGAACAACAATGGCTATCATCAAAAAAAATATTTATCTCTGGGTTCTTAGTAAAATATTCAAATGAAAGAGACCGCTTTAGAAAAGTTATGTTACATGATCCCTATTTTATATAACGCTGTAACGTTGAACTCCCACGTGTGTCCCTTTTCCCTTGCATCATCTTGTCATCAAACCCAGTGACCAAACTCCGAATGTATTAAAAATGAATTGTATCGTCCATTCATTTTTAACTTTTAAATATTCATATTAGCTTTCAACTACTCAGGTAGCAGGAAAAATAATTAGAAGGTGCAATAATAAATTGATCATATTGTTTAAATTTCATGCGGAATATCTATCTATCTATATATATATATATATATATATATATATATATATATATATATATATATATATATATATATATATATATATATATATATATATCTTAATATCTTGACATTTACTGTTTTATTACAAATAGACTTATATGGGGAAAATTTGCAATTTATTGCTTTTCATAAGAGGGTCATTTATATCGCATGAATGGTCCTAGAATTTCCTTAATTATACTAAAATTCCAGGCATCACGCCTCTGCATTATGCGGTCCTTAATAATATTCATATATATATATCTCTAGACTCAACACGAGATCATTCAGAATTATTAATAATCATCAGTGCTGAGATGGATTTTATATAAATATAATTTCATACATTATACCTCTTGCCTTATTCTTGGTATAGGGGTCTCGATGTCAAGATGCCAGAGAACATCAAATCATTCAGTGGTATAGGGACATAGTTCTCGTACAAATTATATTAAATTATAAAATGAGTGGTTAAAATATCACATAAATACTTTTTCATTTATTGCAATAAAACAGAATAAAATAACCCCAAAATTAAATAATCCAGAAGGGGTAGTTCAAATTGCCTATTTTCCACAGGCGTATATAGAGAGAACTTTGTAAAATATAAATTTTTTTTTTACTAATTGTCTGAAAGAAATCTTCCTGTTTCTTTGTCCTAAGCTAAAATAGCTCTCTCTTGAATTTGAAGATCTAGTTCACGGGTATTATGTTTTAAAAGTTTATGAGGTCAAAGGAGCATTGATATGAACTGACGCCGACAAACGGGATCCCATTTAACCTTAGGAATAACGCGGTTCACAAAATGAAAACCATCTATAAACAAAAGGCGTCCTTCCAAAGACAAAATTTGCTTTCTTGGATTCATAATTTGCGTTCGGTGCTTGATTAATATGTATGATGATTTACTAGGTTGTCTTGAACCCCAGTTATTTATTTATATTTTTTGACGTATAAGATGAGCCAAGATCACCTATAATTCTTTTTTGGTCAAGTTCGTTTTATGGGTGGATGTAATAAAAACCCAACTGCCGTCAGTTTTCTTTAGCTTACAAACGAATTTAAGTTCACGATGACTTGCTGATGTGCTCAAAGGGAACTCTATACCTCTGGAATCCCCAAACATTCTTTTATTTTCAAGCAAAGTTAAGGACTATGCTCTTTTATAGAACTCGTGTGTTCAAGCCATAGAATATTCAACGGAGAGGAACAAAATTTAGAAGGACGAAAGTTTTGATATTAAACAAGCAGTGGATTTTGATGACGATGTTAATTACACGTATCTTCTAAGTAGTCAACATTAGTCATATTGTCCAAGCACATTATTTCCTATTTTGTGGGATTCGTTGTCTTTAAAGTGGGAAAATTATTGAAGTATGAAACTTGTATTAATGCTCTTACTAGTACTAATAATATTTATATATATATATATATATATATATATATATATATATATATATATATATATATATATATATATATATATATATATATATATATATATATATATATTCCTTTTTTCTGCATTCTTTAATTAGATTGAAAAAAGAGCTCTAATACAGCCATCTCATGACGTGATAAATATATGCCTGTGCTGTGAAAGGAAATTCAGAGACTGTGGCATTTGGCAGAGATACGCATATGGAATTGGATGAAAAGGGTATGTAAAAATTCAAATCTCTATATTAGATGATTTTACTTTTATAAAAATATTTCCAAAATCATGTAACCATATGTATGAAACTGAACCAGATAATAATCATATTGTTTTGCTTATTAAGGCTGTGTCAGAAAAATACTTGCAGATCATAAATTTATACGCTGCTAAAAGTTTTTCTGCAATATTACTGGCCAAAGAATAAAATGCGAAGACATTAGACGAATAAAAAAATGATACACTTTAGTGGCTAGTAGTCTCTTCCTGAATGAATTGTATGTCAACATCATATTAAAAAAAAAAAATCACAAAACACGAATCGTTTTCTTTCAGCCACTTAATGACTTCTTTACTTTAGAAGACAGAATTGATTTCATCTGCAGGGATTTATGATTATCTGACCATATTTAACTACTGTACATACTTGTAATCCTTTCTCTTTATATCTTTAGATAATCAGAGCGTAACTTATCTGGAAGGGTAAGCCCTTTAATCCTTTTACCTCATGAAAACTTTAGGGGGAATTATCTGTTTACAAATAATATTTTTATCACTTTGTTAATCTTCCATTTCCCTTTCCGAGGAAGTAATCCTTCTTGGTGCTATCATAATACTCGAGAATAACCCGGAAAATGGTAAAACGGTGGTTGATTACTCTACTCTCAGGTCCCTTCTTCCTACGATGGGGGAAGGGTTCGCTATGATAGTTGGCTACACTGACTCCCATAAGCGTTGACTATCTGCAAGACCTCTATCTATTTAACCTCCTTGGGTAATGCTTTGGTGCCACTGCCAAACCTCTCCCCACCTTCCAACAGAAAGGGCGTTTCATATGCAGACTCTCCTACTACAGCAACCTTAGCGGTCACAATTAAGGTGACCCGGAGAAGCAGTGGGGCCTATTGGAACTGTGTTACAATCGCTTGCCATTAATTTCTATTTGTAGCTTGCGATTTTGCCTCTCTTACATCTATTCTCCTGTCACATAGGGCTTTCTTCACTCCAGCCATCTACTAATATCTTAGTCTGCCATCAGCTCTTGCATTAATTACCTTCTTCGGCAGCCGATACTTTTCCACCCATTTTGCATTGCCAAACTTTTTTGTAACTTCAAAA
>NC_090735.1:154595360-154600360 GCF_036898095.1 Palaemon carinicauda | reverse complement strand
ATGATTTTCGGTTATTTGTTGTCATTTTCTTTTATATTAGCCATTGGCATTTCAGTCATATGACCTGAAATTTTGTATGAAAATGCTTATACTACATGCCCACAGAAGGTTATTCTCAATGCTTGCTTTCTCTACTTTAGAATGATTTCTTGTAAATCTATCGTTGATCCATTTCTGGAAAAGATTAATATGGGCCAGTCCATGGATGCAAGGGGAGGAAGATGGAGTGAAATATGCTGTATTTGTTTGGCAAATGTTGCCTTTCTGGCATTACATTTATTATTATCGTTTACCAGAACTTGATAGAATACCTCTTTCGGTTTAATTTCCTTCTTTTGCTTATGAACACTTATTTTTTCTTGAACCTTATACTTACTCATTGAGAACTTTTCCAAAGCGCATATCAACTAGATACCTATAATTCAACTCTCTCTCTCTCTCTCTCTCTCTCTCTCTCTCTCTCTCTCTCTCTCTCTCTCTCTCTCTCTCTCTCTCTCTCTCTCTCTCTATGACTCACGCACTCACACTTACTTGAACACGCACACACTCTCACACACATACACAAACACACACAAGCCAGTCTCTGTATTTCTTTTATCCTATACAACCACTGTTGGCACTCAGATAAAATAGCAATGCGAATGGGGAGAATCACAATCATGAATGAAGGTATTTGCTCCATTCGATTTTCGTCGATTCCTGGACATTATTCCCTGATAATCGTCGCTTCCACTTTTGGGACAACAAAATCCATCGACAACATCTACTGGGAAACATTTATTTAGCAATCTTCTCCTTAGTCCTTCCGTCCACAGGGGTTATTGACATTAGGAAATGTCTGGGAAAGAGCAAAGAAGATAAAACGTCTCTCTTTCCTTCTAGAATACCTTCACGATCCTCTCTTCTAAAAGTTCAACCACATCGGTAAGGGGATTTTCAGTGTAAAAGGAATAGGAATAATAAGGTGAGTAATTCTTATTTTGTTTTGAATATGTTATTGTGCATTTTGCTGCTGGATTTGAACTAATTTTAAACATTATACAAAAGGAAAGAGGGTGACTCCAAAAGCCGACTTATAATCCTGTAGCACAGGTGTTTCGCACATGCTCATATAATGTAATGGTATTGCTTTTTTATATATCTCACTCTCTCTCTCCAGCAATATTAATAAAACAACCTGTTTAAGCTTGGCATCGTATGTTTTAGGTTGCTTGAGTTTCTGTGACATTCTTGTTCTCAACTACTTGTACATACGCTCGTTATATATTGAACAGAATTTAATTGCATTCAACTTGCCTCTGTATTACCACCTAACCACCCCCTTGCACATTGGTGACCCTTGAGGTACCAGCTCCTCACCACCTTTTTTTCAACCACCCGCTAAGCCCTACCCTTGTTAAGATGCTACCTACCGATCCTGAACCTACGACCTATGCTGCAATGTTGAAACTGCTGCCCTTCACCAACAGAGAAACATTTGCTTAGTTCCAGTGGTCCAAGGTTCAGTTCGGCATTAAGGGTGTGACTACCTCAAGCAGCAAAGCAGGCTATATCATTAAAGCAATCACCAAGGACACTTTGCCAGAAACTTTCGATTGGCTTTGCAACCAAGGGTGCCCCAAAAGTATATGAGACTCTTAAAACATACCTCCTGGAGCAGTACTTACCATCGGCAGCCACCCGCATAGACAAGCTTTTACAGCTTTCTCAACAGCCGTTTGGGGGATCAAAAGGCATTGCCCACCCTCGGGGAAATGAATAGTATCACTCGTTTGCAAATTGCCGTGCACGTCTCTCTTTGGAAAGTGAGCCTACTTTGTGCCCAAAGACCTACCCAAACTTGTACGAGCTGCCATCACATATGTCGAGACCTTGCCCATGAAAGACTTGATGACCAAATTGGAGGTCCTTATGAGCATTCACTTTGCCACCTTCAAGACCATGAACGCCTCCAATCCTGATGAAGAGGATGGCTACTCAACGAAGCCGATGTGAATGCAGTAAGGCATGGACAACCCACCCCCTGATATGTGGGAGCAGTGACAAAGATGCCCATAACCCACATATGACACCCGTCGCTTACGCCCCGACCAACTACCTTTGTTGCAACTGATGCCCAACAGTGCAGTTTGGCTACTACCTCTCCAGAGTCTGGGGTTCTGTAAAAAATATGCGAGTTGTTATCATTGGCCCAAAAAACATATAAGTAGACCATCTCTTGTTGCTGGGGCCTCCCCCTGTCCCTAATCTTTTCTTTTCACATGATGCAAGTACGATAATGTGGTGTTTGGTAGACATTGGTGCTTACTGTTCCCTTCTACCAAAGTCAGTCTCCAGGACACAACGTAGTCATTCTAAGCCTGCTGACATCCACTTGGTAGGTGTCAACGGATATGAGATTCCCCCTCCCACACTATCGTTTCGGAGTGACAAATACCATTGGAAATTTCTTGTTGCCAATATAACATTGTCACAACTAGGTGTGGATTTCTTAGCCCATTTCCACCTACTGGGTAATGTGGTGCATACACATCAACACCTTTTGAACCTGCTCCATTTAATCTCACATTTCTCATCAATACACTTACAAAAGCCTATTCCCCTCTCCTCACATTATACCAGGACGTCTTCCATACTGAATTTCACCAAACGCGAGGACCCCTGTACTTGCCAGATTCAGGAATCTTGGCCCAGATCGTTTGGCAGCTGCTAAATAAAGGTTCACCGAAATCGGAGAAATGGGGCAGTGCCAAAATGCCTCAACTCCAAGGTCATCGCCCTTGCACATCTTCTTGAAGAAGGATAGCTCCCTGCACTCTTTTGGGTATTGTAGGCATCTGATCATAATAACAGAAGCTTGTTAGTAACCGCTCGCCTACAGCACCAACGTTACCTTCTACTTGCACAAAGCAGAGATGTTCTCCCCTCTCGACCTCTTGAAGGGATATTGTCAGGTGCCTATGAACCCCTTGACTACCATCACCACCCCATTTAGTGCTTACATATTAAATTACTCCTGTTTTAGCCTTTCTGATACCAGGGCCACTTTCCATCACCTCATGTTTGGCATCTTAGGGGTACTCCCCTTCTGTTTATGTTACGTGGTAGACATACTTATGTTTTTTGCCTACAAAGAGGACCATCTCAGTCATCTATGCACTGTTCTCGACTGCCTACAACAGTATGGGTATGTAAGTGCGATTTTAAAAGTGTACCTTTTGCGCCAATGAAGCATCATTCTTAGGGCAGCATATCACTGCTGGAGGCATCTACTCACTCCCAGAGTAGGTACCAGCTATTCAGAACTATCCCACACCCTCGACCGTCAAAGCACTTTAATGATTCTTTGGGAATGATAAACTATTATCAACAATTTCTGTCAGCTATCGTTAAAATTCTTGCCTTCCTCTACACACCCCTCAAGGCCCAGCCAAAAGACATGAAGAGAGATCCCTTTCAAGAAGCAGCTTTCAAAAATTCAAAGAATGTAATATCTCTCACTTTTCATGTGCCACATACCCCTCTCCTTCTCTCCACCAATGCCAGCAACGTCGCTCTTGGTGTAGTGCTCGATCGTGTTGTCCAAGAAGGAATCCGGCTACTCTACTTTTGACCGTGAATTGCTGGCAGTTCATTGGCTGTCCATCATTTACGCCTCCTCTTAGAATGTATGCCCTCCGTCATTCATATGGATCACATGCCTCTGGTGCACACATTCACTCGATAGTCCAATGCCTGGTTCGCCCCTCAACTCTGACATCTCTCCGCTGTGGCTGAATAATGAATCCCATTGTCAATGCCCTGTCAAGAAACACATTGGCTGCCATTCACCCGTGATTGGACTATAGTGCCTTGGCAGAAGCACAGCAAAAACATTTAGAGTACCATGCATCTAGGACATCCTGTACATCTCACCATTAGGAAGAGGTTGCCCTTCACTGCTCCAAAGCCACCCTCTGTGACATCATTCTTGGTAGCCCACGACCATGGATACATGCCCCAAGAACAAACAGGTGTTTGATTTCATCCATGGCCTCTCACATCCCTCGTGCTAATCTACTGCACAATACTGAAGACGAAGTTCATTTGGCACAGCATTACTAGGGATGCTAAGGATTGGGTCGAAGCCAGTGCATCATGCCAAACATCAAAAGTACATTGACACACGGATTCAGGAGTGTGCATATTTTGTCAACGTCATTTTGCCCAGATTCACGTCGACGTTGAAGGTCCCCCATCCACATCGCAAGGACACTATTACCTGTTTATAGTTATTGACTGTTCTTCTCGTTAGCTTGAAGACATTCCCATGCAGACTGCAATGTTCCTTTCATGTACAACTCCCTTACATTCAGGTTAGATAGTAAGATTTGGTATCATTGAGCATATTACTTCTGACACGGGTAGCACTCTCATCTCTCAATTGTGGACATAATTAGTGAATCTTCTGGCTATTACCTTACATCAGAGAATATCCTACAGCCCTGCTACCAACAAAACGGTTGAAAGCTTTCAATGCACCTCCAAAACAGTGTTGAAGTTCGGCTGCAATGAATCCAACTGGTTTATTGAGCTTCACTTGATTCATGTTGGGTTAAAGCCCACCGATTAGGTCACCCTGATAAAATGGTACATGGCAACCCGTTGGTCGTCCCAGATTATTTTATTTTTTTCCGTTGGCAACCTCCTCCGAGAATCTCTAGCATCTAAATTATATTGCAGGAAAATTTACCCTAGACTAACAAACGTATAGCAAAGCAATACATATCGAAAGATCTTCATGCTGCAACCCATATCTTCCTGTACATTGGCACCAGCAAGCCACTACTGATGCCTCCTTATATGGTCCCTCTTCTCGTTATCCCTCACACAATGAAGGCTTTCTTAATCAACATTAATGGAAAGAATATTAGGTCTCCATTGATCGCCTAAAACCTGCGTATCTTCTATAAGATAAACTGCTTACAGTTTACCTCTCTAAAGCAAGTAGCCCTATCTCC
>NC_090735.1:154567860-154582860 GCF_036898095.1 Palaemon carinicauda | reverse complement strand
TTTGATAACGCATTACCTTGGGCTGTAAATATATATATTTTAAATTGCTTATTAATTTGCAAAGAATTCTTTATTCTTTATTGCCATTAGGTAAACAATTATGCCAGCATAAGAAATTAAGGCAGATAATTACACACGTCATTCGCTAAATATACTAAATAATGATTAATTACAAAATCTAAACCAGGCAGGCAGATAGTATTTTTTTTTCTTGTCTGCAGTCTAGTTCATTTCTGATCACGTTATGTAATTAGCTCAACTAGATGAAATACCTTCTCATTGAAGATGTTTTATACGGAGATACATTCATTACAGGATGCTTACTAATCATCAATATTTTTTTTTTCACTGTTAAAGCTTATATTATCATCAGTATCCTTATCATATTATTTTAGTATTATTAGGAATCATTATTTTTATCAATATCAGTTCCTTGTTTTTATTAAGCCATATCATATCACCTGCAGAATTGTTTGAAGATAATTAATAAAAAATTTAAATAACTTTCCCTTGATTGAGCATTTTCTTTATTGAGCAGAGGTTAAACGAAGAATACATTCTGTTTTCTTCTTAACCGGCCATCTGTGATTTGAGGCATTGTCGAATATCCATGATTGATTGATTGATGTAAGGTTTTCTGGCATCCTAGCAAATATCCATGAATGAAGGGACAATGTTAGAAACAGGACTCACGAAAGAAAGGCAAACCTATTTTTACCCATGTAGGATTTAATTTTTGGATAAAAAACGTATGATAAATATCAATGTAAAATGGTTCATATTCTCGCTATTCTCTTTCAAACTAACAGTATTAATAGGGACAAATATCAAAAAAGAAAAAAGAAAAATAATGTCTATATACTTATTGTACAAAATAAGAACTACACAGAAATCACTTGCATTATTAAGTGCTTTGTTTTCCTATGAGTTATTAGTATCTCTTTAAGTGTCTCAGATTCTAAAGAAATATTAGTAAGAAAAAGAACATCTTGCTATTAAACAGGGCAAAGTGAACAAAGGTGCAGCGAAAATTAAACGGCAAATGTGTCACCGAGGCTTTCAGTTAGACTTGGTTTCAGGTCATCTATTCAGAAACTCTTTAAAGACTGAAATTTAAAAACCTTAGCAACACTTGAAAATTTATGGGTACGCAAAGTTGAATAGGAAGGGAGGGATAATAGTAAGTGTAAGAAAAAAGAAAGAAAGAGGAAGGATACAGAAAGGAGGAAGTCGTTCATGGGAAGATGATAAACAATAGAAAACTAATTCCTGGATAATGGAATTGGGAACCATACTTTTCGCAATCATAAAATACTAAGCAATTGACTTATCTAAAACTATTATCACACAGTTTTGTTGGACATGAAATTATAACAATTTCTGAAATAGTATGATTTTGACATTCGAATAAATATACAACTGATATTCTACACCCCATACTTTCACTCATATGGAAAAATTTTAATATAAGAAATATGATAACACAAAAATATTCATTCAAGGCACCAGCCACCCTTTTAGATACTACCGTTGGAGAGTTAATGGATCCTTTTACTAGCCAGACAGTACTAATTTCGATCCCTCTCTCCGATTACGGTTAATTTTTCCCTTGCATCCACATACACCGAATAGTCTTCCCTATTCTTTCACATACTCCTCTGTCAAACACCTGAGAACCCAAAGATTACCAGACAAGTTTTCATTGCTCAAGGGGTTAACTACTGCAATATAATTGTTCATAGGCCATTTTCCTCTTAGTATGGGTAGAATAGACTCTTTAGCTATGGTGAGTAGTTCCTTGAAGAGAAGGACACTCCAAAATCAAACCACTGTTCTCTAGACTTGGTAGTGCTATAGCATCTGTACCAGAGTCTTCCACTGTTTATAATCGAGGTCACTATTCTATCATATTTTTTTCTTTACTAAGTTTTTATAGTTTACATATAAAAGATCTCTTTTTATTTTGTTACTGTTCCTGAAATATTTGTTTTTAATGGTTTATTACTTCTCTTGCAATTTATTTATTTCCATGTTTCCTTTCCTGACTGGGCTATTTTTCCGTGTTGGAACCCTTGGAATTATAGCCTCCTGTTCTTCTAACAAGGGTAGCAATAATAATAATAATAATAATAATAATAATAATAATAATAATAATAATAATAATGATAATAATAATAATAATAATAATAATAATAATAATAATAATAATAATAATGACTCAGTTATATATAAATATATGAGCATCTTAGGTTTCTATATGTGAAAAAGTTAAAATGCCATCAATGTAAGAACAATTAGGCATGTAAGTAGCATTTTCCAACAGAAAAAAGAATACACCTCGGAAGGCGTTATAGATCAGCCTTTGTTACAGAAGGTAATGTTATTTGTAGGCATTTAATATTCGGCCTGCTTATCCTTAGCATACTACCATAACACTATTATCCCTTTTCAGCTAGTTGTTATTTAGGTTTCCTTGAATATCTTAATGTACATCACCTCTAGCTTCTTGATATTTTGGCACAGCATGTTTTAGTCTCTCTATTGATTAGGAATTAGCTTTATACATAAAAGAATATTAACAACATAGTATATACAGTATCATGGATATCGATAAGGCGATTAGAATTTTATATAAATCTTAGTAGTCAAACCTGATAATTTATTTTCATTATATTTTTTTCTTTTCTTTTTTTAATGTCACAAAACCGTTTTTGTGTGTGGGCGTTTGTGTGCTAGTGATTGTGTTTAAGAGGAAGTAACACGTGAAGCTTTGGTATATATTAACTTCTTTTTCTTATTGTAGGACCGAACCCGTTACTGTTTTCGGGGAGCTGTTAACAATTGCCATTAGGGTTATATATATCGTAACTTCAGTCGTTCATCAGTGTAAATTATGAGGAGCCTTCGCTATGGGAGCAGTATTTCTTCCTAGATTGCCCTGTAAGATAGATAACTATGGTTACTTGTTCCAATTCAGTGTGAAATGTTTATATCTCATTGATAGTGACAGTTATTATGTACAATATGGGGATTTATGGCGAGGAGATGTGTGTGTTGGAGGATACTATTCATTTCTACGTTCGGTCGTTGTATATCTTATGAACAAATAACACTAGAGTATTTCTGGAAATTATTACATTTATATGTTATTAAACGTAAACTTTCCAAACCGTATTCAAGTAGTTTGAACAAGATTTCCATAAACCAATAACAAGTGCGAATATGTGAAATATTTCCAAGTAATTGTTAATGGATTATTATTTCTCTACATCAGATATCAGATCTTCGCTGGAAATTCCAGCATTTTCTAGTTTGTAGGTACTATGCTCTAAGAAACCTTGTGCTGTTGAACCAATTGTAGATAGTTTCTAGTATATGAAACACTTAATTGCTTAAAATAATAAAAGGGGGGATTAGTTCAAGTATGCCTTTTCGTTTTCTCTAGAATTGGATTTTACCTTTTTTCGTTACATGTTACCTTTTAGCATAATTGTAATATCCTAATATGTCTGAGTATGAATATCTTCAAATAGTAATTCTTGTTGTTGTTGTTGTTGTTGTTGTTGTTGTTGTTGTTGTTGTTATTAATACTATAATGGTTATTATTAGTATTGCTATAATGATAAATAGTGCCAACTAATATCAGAGAAGTACGCACATTCCAAAAATGATAGGAGTAAACTTGATTAAAACAGAAGCCGAAGCATTACATACAGTGAATCCATTGATGAACTTCCCAGGAAACAAGATGCAAGTAGAACTATCGTAAGTCTGGCAACGTTCGTCTCTAGACGAAATTAGAGCGAATCACAGAGTGAATTCGCTCAGCGAAGGCAATTATTATTATCATTTTGGGGCTCAGGCCATGTTGTCCTGATGGAAGTTCCTAAAAGGTAGCTTCCTAGGGTACATTTGACTACAGTGATATTCCAAGAGAATTTTACCTTAAGGTATCCAGAATTCTAACTCCTGGAGCAAATATCCCTAAATAAATTTAACAGGGATATCGCATAATATCAGAGGACGTATTCTTGACACGTCACATAGCTATCTTCACCCAGAACAGTCTTAATGCTTCGAAGGGTTACAGTGACAAGAATCTGAAACGAGAATGAAAAGAGAGCAGCTCATAAGGAATCTCTCCTATTCCGTTTCCAGTGCATATCTGATGAAGGCGGTAGCGCCCTCTTTATTCCTTTTCGTGTAGCTCTACTACTCGGTGTTTTCCCTTGTGTTCTCTCATTATTTTGGATATAATTCAACATTATGATGCCTTTTCCGGCCTCTTCTGCCTCTGGAAAGTTGAGTATTATCTTTACTTTGTATAAATGTAAGCTCTTGTCGTATTGAATTAAATCGCTCGCTATTTATGGGTCATTTAGTTAGCCAGAGTGACGTTCCCGGTTTTTATGCTTTAACAATCTAGCTATTTAGCTCCTCTAGGAATTCTTATATGATGCAGTTAGTTTTTAGTTTGGCGATTTAGGTAACTGATCTTGCCCTTTGCGAGGCTTAGTGGCCTAGGACTCTGGCCCTAGTACTTTCATGCATGATATAAGTTTTCCGAGTGTTATGTTATTGATGCTATAGGCAAATATTTTATACATGTAAGATATTGTAGAATTTTCTTTTCCTAGATTGTATATGAGAGAGTTTCGGTGATGTAGGTAATCTATTCTCACCGCTCCTAGGCTAGTAGCCTATGGTACTCTAGTATACTTTCGCACACCGCGATTGTTCTTTTCTCCTCCGGAGACTAAGTGCAATCCCTCTCCCTCTGAGTATGCCTTAGGCTTAATTCTAGCGGTTCTATCTGAATGATATTCAGGTATAACTATACTAGGATATGTCTGTCCTGTCCTGATAACCAGAGTGACTGGTTTTTTGGGTTGGGGCAGAACATCAGAGTTTCTAGTCTGTGGTCTGCTTCTTCCTAGCATAGAGAAGATGCAGACACAAGAAGCTTTGCTTCCCTAGTCCACGTCTGAAGGATTCTGTACGAGATGATACCTTTCTCTAGTGGTCTAGCAGACTGTCCTATGTTGTTTTTCTCGGGCTGGAGAATGAGTTTTCTCCGTTCCCTGTCGAAATAACTACACCTAACTTTGTTCTGGTTTTGAGGAGGATAGCAAGTATTTCCTGTCTTCCTCCGTAATAGACAACTCTAGGTTAGGATGAGCTTCCCTAACAGCTGAGTGTGTCTCTTACTAGAACGAAGTTTATAGGACCCTTATCCCTCCCCCCCCCTCTCTTTCTTTTGGCCGCAGTCCTACTTCCGTACCTAGTGTAGGTTAGGATGGAGGACCGGCTCAGCTCTCTGCTGGCCGGCAATTACGTGCCGGCCGGCAGAGACCCCTTTTTCTTTTGCAGAGTGAACCCCAGACCTCCCTTGGTCTTCCTTCCATGTCTGCCGGTAGAGTCCGGCAGGCTATGGATTTCTTGGAAGCCTGAATGCTACAATCTCCCCTACCATATGTTCACTCTTTCTGGATGGAAGGTCTTATGGCAATGCTGCCTTATGACCTTACATCCATACTGTTTCTCTTACTAGTGTTTTGTACCCCTACTCCTGCTGCCGGCTTAACAGCCGGCAGCCGGGCAGGTGGAGGTTCTCTGGTTCTTAGCCACTGTCGGCAGACATGGGTATTGCTACCTTTGCCTGCCGGCAGTGGAAACACATCCCGAAATCCGCTGGCCACTACGATTAGCGGCCGGCAGCCGGGTGTTAGTGTTTTCAGCTGCCGGCCGGCAATCATTGCCGGCCGGCAATCATTGCCGGCTGGCACACATTTGCGAACCAGTGACCTGCCGCCTATTAGTTAAAGGTAGTATTTCTTTGAACTATACAGGTGCAAATGCCGGCCTGCACGTGCCGGCGCGTGCTGGCCTGCGCAGCAGCATGCGATGTACAATAGTTACTATATTTCTAGTGTAGTACACACTGCATTAATAAAACTACAGTACAGAGTTTGTTGTAACACTAAAGTTCTTCCAACATACTTAATGTTATCTTGTACAGCCTTTTGTTGAGATCGTACAATATATAGAAAGTGAGTTCTTTCTGTATTCATTCTATCCCGTATATTAAAACTTTATTTCAAGGTGTGAGCTACACCTTAAATTTCCGTTTAGGAAATTACATAAGGTATTCTAGAATAGAATTAACCTTAGTTTTAATATCTTGGGAGGTTAGAGAAATTGGCTGGACAGGAAATACAAGTATGTGTCTTTCCTTCTTTCTTTTATAGCTTTACTGTGTAAGCTACATTTTCTAATATAAGTGAAAAGCCTTCACTTGATACTCATGGATTTTTCTTCTCTTTACAGGAGGACCATCCGAAGTGCGGGAGTATATTCTGCAATGTCCGCAGTAAGAACTTCTGCGGACATCAGTTTTGCAGGAGGCACACAGCATGCACAGCCTCCAGAGGTGATCTCCGGTATTGGGACCCTCAGGTTTGTACAGTATGTTCTTACCTGATTACCGAGGCATTTGACAACCCTAAGTCGACGGAGTCAAGGGATGCTGCCAGGGAAAAGTTACGAACCTGGGTGAGGGGTTTTCAGAAAAACACCTCAGGCCCCTACCTTCCAAATGAGAAGATGAGGGCCTACCTTTTCCCTAAAGCATCGGCTGATGCAGTCATTCCTCAGCCTCAGGTGGAGATACCAACTACCCAGAATCCGGTAGATTCTGAAGTCTCGGCCGCCCTTCAAGACATCCAATTGGACGATAAGATGTCAGAGGTGTCGGATTCTACCGAGAAGGACCTTCTAGGAGAAGGTCAGGAGGAGGAGCTGTCCCAGGCTCCTGAAGTAAAAGAGGAAGAAATCGACGAGGTTTTGGTTACATCGGTTCCAGACCCAGAACCTGTTCCCTCTACATCGTCTGCTATCCCAGATGAACTGGGAAGGACTCTTTCTTCTATTGTTCAGATGATTCAACAAGGTCAAAGGATGAATGATGAGAAGGGAACTGCAATGAAACTGGAGATATATAGACTTACAGCATCACGTGGGCCCCAGAGGCGACTCAACGTGAAGGATCTTCCTTTGTGCTCGGATACCAATCCTTGGAGGTATGCCGAACACATGCCAATGACAACAGGGAAGATCGTTATTTCAGAAAAGATGGGAGCAATCCCCCTGGAAGAGGTAGAATTTTGGCCCAACAAAGATTCTTACCCGGACTACTATGTCCATCTCAGGCAGGAGCCAGCCTCAAAGGAGGAGACAGAGCCGAAGGAGGTCATAGTTCTTGATCACAGTAAAGCACAGGCGTTACTAGCGAGCTCAATGAAAGAGAGAGGCTTCACGAACTCAAAAGTGCCAGCCTTGAGTAAAAACCTTCCCTCCTTTGTGGCCTCTCCAACCAGAGCCTTTCCCTTCATGGAAAAGGGATAAAAGGCAGCCTTAAACGCGGTGGAGGCAGGGAAACCATGCCCCTCCCTGGAGGAGTGCAAGCCGTTATCTCTGACCTTGCACTTGGACCAAGAAGACTGGAAGGACGTCCACCTTACCTTCTCAGTCGGGAAGCTGGAAGCTGATATTACTGAACGTCATATACTTATATATATATATATATATATATATATATATATATATATATATGTATATATGTATATATATATAAATATGTATATATATATATATATATATATATATATATATATATATATATATATATATATATATATATATATATATATATATATACATATATATATATATATATATATATATATATATATATATATATATATATATATATACATATATATATATACATATATACACACACATATATATATATATATATATATATATATATATATATATATATATATATATATATATATATATATACACACTAAGGCACTTCCCCAAATTTTTGAGGGTAGTTGACATAGAAAAAAGAACAGGAGGGACTTTACTTCCCTTTGCTCCTACTAACCTGATTAGGAATTCAGCCGAGTTTGGTCGGTACTGCTATGGTGGCAAAGCTCACCCCTGCCCACGTTATCCACCACAAATGAAGCTTCATATACCGAATCCCCTACTACTGCTACTGCAGCTGTCACCAAGGCGACCCAGGGGCTATCGGAACTGCGTCACAATCGCTCGCCATTCATTACTATTTCTTTTGCCTTTCTCACATCCATCCTCCTACAGTCTCATCTAGAGCTTTTTTCAATCCATCCATCAACCGAAACGTGGGCCTTCCTCTTGTACTTCTCCCATCAACTCTTACATTCACACCTTCAGCAGATGGCCAATTTCCATTCTCTCTAATTGGCAAAACAACCCTAACACATTCATATCGACTCAAGCTACTAATTAATATCTTACACCCATTCTCACCATCACTAATTCATTCCTCAACCTATCTAATCGAGATAAACCAGCTATAATCCTCAGGCACTTCTGAAACACATTTGATTTCCCTTTTTTTGTCTCTTTCCTTCCCCACAACTCTGATTCATACATCAAAGTTGGTACGATCATTTTCTTATACAGAACTCTCTTTACATTTATTCCTAACCCTCTATTCTTTATCATTCTCTTCACTGTCCCTAACAGTTTACATTCTTCATTCACGTACATCTGTTTCCCCTCTACTATTTGCAGCAAATAACAGACACCGAGTACTTAAACTAATCTCCTTCATCAATTAACTCTCAATTTGATATAACATTCATCCTAACACCACCTTCCCTTCTCATACATCTCAATATCTGACACTTACCCATATAACCTCTCATCTTCCATCTCTCACACCCACTCCTAAACTCTGTCACTAACCGACCCAACTTCTCCCCCGGGTCTACATTCAATACCGTATCACATACAAATAACAATTGATTGAACTCCCAATCATTATTACTCTCATCTATCAGTTTTAATGATCGAACAAGCACTCTAGCATTCACCTCTTACAACTCCCCGTTGAACAACCATGGTGACATCACATATCTCTCTCTCAGTCCCACTCACACAGGAAACCACTCACTCACTTCATTTCCTATCCTATCACATGCTTTACTGCCTATGTATAATCTCTTCAATGCCTGCAACAACATTCCACCAATACCATATAACCTCGTTATATTCCACATATTTCCCCTATCAACTGTATCAAAAGATTTTTTCCAGATCCATAAATGCATCATACACCTCCTTACCTTTTGCTAAATATTTCTTGCATATCTATCTTACAGTAAACATCTGATCCAAAAATCTCCTACCTCTTAAAACCACCTTACATATCTAAGATTGCATTCTCTGTTTAATCTTTAATCATGTTGTATAACACTATACCATACACTTTTCGAACCTCACTCAACAAACTAATACCGCTTGAATTACAGCACCCATGTAATTCTTCCTTTACTTTGTATAGTGGAACAACACACGCATACCCATAGTCCACTGGTACCCTTGATAACATGAAATATATATTAAACAATCTCGCTAACCAAGCAAGTACAGTCACAACCCTTTCCTTTAACATCTCAGCCCTCACGCCATTCATAACAGGTGCGTTTCCTGCTCTCGTTTCAGCTAGTGCTTTTTTCACTTCCTCTCTCGTAATCTCTCTCATTTTAATCTCAAAGCACTAGTACACCTGCAACAACAAATATATCTGCCTCCTTATTATCTCAGTATTCAGCAACCTTTCAAAATACTCAGCCCAAATTTTTTGCTTCCTCTCTTTTCAATAACCTTACATTTTCAAATTTCTCTGTCTCTTCACTTTTTGATCCAACCCTCCTCACTCTTTTCACTACATTCCAAAACTTATTATTCTCTTCATACGAACGACCCAATCCCTGACCCCATCTCCAGTGTGCGCGTGTATGCGTATGTTTCGGACGGTTAAATAGATAAATAAGAAGCATTTTATATTGAAAATGATATTCAGTATTGTTTTTCATTATATAAGTCCTGATTTCTCAAAGATATGTCACTAAACGATAGACGTTCAGGTTAAGAAACGCTAATGATATTTTTACTCCAAAAGTGATTAAAACTTTAGATAGGCTTTCCAGTCCCAGGTATAAAAGTTCTCTTTCCGAATGAATGTATTGTCCAGAGAGAAAGCTCTTTCTGGGAAAAGTTACCAAAGTTACCCTTTGATGGTTTTTTAGAGACCAGATATTGTTTGGTGGAGAGAACTTCAGAGACCTTTGAAGTCCTTTTCTTGTGTCTTTACCTGTTATTAAACAAGAGCATACGATTATGATTTACATAAAAAAAGGGGAAAGAGAGTGTTCAAAATAATTAATTTGTAATTATAATGATTTTCTTCGCAGTTCTTGTTTATATCGCTATTCTTTAATTTACATAATCATACCAGATCATAATTCAGAGGGCTAGGTGACCATTAAACTTTCTAGGCAGAATTAGTGAGAATTGCTAACTATATAAATCAGGAGATTTTCTCAAGTTGGTGGAGGTAGCCTACATGTCTCTAGATAACTCTAAATACTTAAGACCCTAACCTGATAGCAGTAATCAGTGAAATATAGAGATTTAAGGTCAAATATTGCAAAATTATCTTAGGATGAAGACTGGATGTATTCAAAAGCACGTGAACTGCTTCGCAAGGCTTTTGCACCCACTGTTAAAAGAAATGAACTCATATCGAATTGAAGTTTCTTCTGATGACGCTAATGGACAAAGCAGTGTCTATTGTTTAGAGCAGTGGAAAAGAAAATAATTGTTTCTTACTTAACCACATGGTGTTAGAGTTTCCAGCAGGATTAGGCTTTTAATTCTATCAGCCGCCAGAAACTAAAGAAACAAATATATAGCAGAAGAAATACAGTTTGTTATGAGATTTTAAACTTAAGTGAATGAATGTTGCGTTCAATCAAAGATAAGTATGTAAGTATGATATCAAGATCGATGTAAAATATCTTCCGAAGATAGGTGGAATGAAGATAGAGAGTGTAATAGGTAGAGAGCGTAATCAAAACGTTAATTTACGGCAAAAAACAGCAGAGGTAGTCAGAATACTTTTGAGAAGATGTGTTGTAAAGAATGAAGTGAAGTTAGATTGTCCGTATAGACTATGAAAGTTATGTTTTAATGAGAGAATTTATTTGAAAGAAAGGTAATAGGGGACACAGCAAGTCTTATAGAGGCTCAAAATACCACAACATACAAAGGAATAACCTACATCTGGTAATTTTCAAATTAAAAACGAAGACAATAAAATCTGGTAGTGTCTGCACTGAGTGGTTTTATAAAGGAATAATATTGTGTGTTATTAAGCAGCTATATGAAAGTTTATAAATTCATGTAATACGAAAAAAGCTTAGGGCGGAAACAATAAAAAGATATGATGGGAAATGTACTTTCATTTCATTATTAGTAACAGATGTGGATTACTTGTGAGTGTGTGCTCTTGTGTTATTTGATTGTGAAGAAATATTTTTTATGTGTCCTTACTGATATCAAATATTACTTAGATCTGTATACGGTTTATTCATAAATTCTAGTTTTATTTTCCATGGTCTAGAAGTCTATCTATGTTAGCTATTATCTAAGTTCTATGCCGTAAATTTTTGTGACTTGAATAAATAATTGCTCTAATACCATTGTTAGGAATAATCTCTTGAGGGGAGGATTAACATGTATGTCTTAAAATCAATACCATTAATTTCATGTTATGTAATCGCTCCTTCATGTAAATGTCAGTAGCGTAAATGAATTGTGAATATGACGCTTTGTGTTCCATTGTGACGTCATAAAAATTTAAGGTGGTGAAAATCAAGCTTACGTGGAATTTAGAATATTCTAGAAGGAATTACGTGTAATGAGTCTCACTTACGAAATTATGTTTTATCTCAGTTAATTCGGATTTCCTTTAGCAACTGTTTAAATAGAGTGAATAGGAATAATTTGAGTACATGGCTCCACCCCTAAAAATGACATATTGAACATGTTAAATATGTGTCCTGAATTTGAAGAGGTAATAGTAAAAACTGCGCCGATTAGCGGCAGTGAGTGGCTGTAGAAGTCGTTGGTTGAGGCGCGAGCGAGTGGTGGATGATGAGTGGCTTTGTTGTTGCTGCGGCTTGTCACGGGTAGGCGTGTGTGTCCTACGGCATTCATAGGCGTTTCCTGCGGCATTCATTTGCTACGGCATTCATTTGCCTACGGCATTCATTTGCCTATGGCATTCATTTGCCTATGGCATTCATAGGTAAGTGTGTTCTATGGCATTCATAGGCGTGTGTGTCCTACGGCATTCATAGGCGTGTCCTACGGTATTCATTTACTACGGCATTCATTTGCCTACGGCATTCATTTACCTACGGCATTCATAGGCGAGTGTGTCCTATGGCATTCATAGGCGTGTGTGTCCTACGGCATTCATAGGCGTGTCCTACGGCATTCATAGGCGTTATGTCCTACAGCATCCATAGGCATGTGTGTTCTACGGCATTCACGTCATCTTCGGTTGAAGTTGAATAGGTGTCCTCTTCGTCAGGAGTGGAGGCGTTGGTGAAGGTTTTGAAGGTCATGAAGTGACTGTCCATAAGGTTGTCGGCTTTGGTCATCAAGTCCTTTACGGGTAAACTATCGACATCTGGTATGGCAGCGTGTACAGGTTTGGGTAAACGACTTACCCAAAGGGCACGAAGTAGGTTCACCTCACGAGGATAGCCGTCTGCGGCATGTTGCAGGCGAGTAATACTGGTCATTTTCCCGAGGGTGAGCGAAGCCCTAGGGTCCCCCAACGGTTGTTGAGAGAGCTGAAAAAGCTTTGCTATACGAGCGGCTGGCGACGGCGAGTACTGCTGCAGAAGGTGTGTGTTGACGGCGTCATAGTAACTGTGAGAGGTAGGGGGTAGGGGGAGGAAGGCGGGAGAAACGAGTCGCTACGGGGTCACCAATGTGACAGGGTAGGAGAAGGCTGTGACTCAAAGACAGGATGGAAGCAACTGAGTGAGTTTATTATAGAACACTCTCCTTTATATACAAAATCTCAAAGCAACAAGAATTTTCATGTTAAAAAATCGACACCGTTACCCATGAGAATAACAGACATGTTATTTCAGGTTCTTTTTAGTGCGAGGGGAGAGTGAAGATACAAGCACAAAATGAACTGTGTACGATTGTGTGACACACAGTTGGTAGAGTATTCAATGTAGTACCATTTTTAGTTTGAATTGCTGATGATTACTAGTATTGAATAAACTATATATTTGAAGTTTTGTCACTTGGGCTATTGCGATGGCCAATTCTTTTATGTAACCTGCTGTTAACGTTATGTTAGGGTATTAATCTGTTGATCGAAACCATGCTCTTGTGTGGAAGCAGCACGTAAGTGTATTTTGTATTTCAATAATTGAATAATGTATTATTAAGATTTCTTCAATTTTAGTGCAGACTGCTGTTCCCTCAGAAGTGTATTAATCTGTTGTCAAAACCAATCGAATAATATAAACCAGTGCTCCTGTTTGAAAGTAGTATTTAAGTGTACTTTGTAACTTTTTAATCAATACTTTATTACTGAGATTTCTGCAGACTTATTACGCATGTGAAAATTTAGATTAGATAATATATGTAAAAAAAAAACCTGCTTGATACCGATTTAGTGCACTAAGTGACATTTTGTAAAAGTGTAAATTCCCCTTAGGTATGTAATCAAGCAAATACTTTTGTAAGCCATTTATATTATTAAAATCTTAGGACTTTTTTTGTACAAGTCTGTTACCACTTTAGGTCTGGTCATTATTACTGTTGAACCTATGTAATCCTTAGACCCAAAGAACTCTAGTTAGAACATTGCAGAATTCTATTTACTGATGCGTAAAAGAACCAAAAATATTCTAAGAGTCATATCTTTTTATTCTATTACTTATTTTTGATATTTCGTGTTTATTTCTTTGACTATCTTTCTTATAATATATATTTTTTGGTTTATAAAATAGTTAACATAGACATTCTTCTGCATATGGTAACTTCGGAATCTTTTTATATGTAAGGTTTTCATCAGATTATTTTCTATGGTTCTTTGTTGATATTTATAATCTTTATTTAAAAATTATAAAGAAATTCCAATTTACCGTCTACTTGAAAATGTTTTAGTGAATTATGTTGATTTATCGGCTTATGTATTGCCATTAAGTTTTTTTTTTTTTTCAATAGTAATGTCATTATAGGTTTTGAGCACCTTTTATTTGATAAACAAGAAATTTTTTTTATTACGGTAGACATGTAAAAATGTTTAAGGAGGTTTTCAGTATAAATAGATTACAATGATAAGTTTTTGAAAGATTAAACATCCGATGAGAAAAAAACGAAAAAAAACGAGAAAAAAAAGACTGTCAGAAATGCCCTGAAGCATCTTTGACTGTTATATCATTTCGAACGACTGAAGGATAATTCACTTACAAGTAGTTAGTATGGTGGTTAGGTTGTATAATTGTATTTTTTACATACCTCTTGGAATTTGATATGGATCTTAATCTGGGAGCTCGTTGTTATACCTGATAATGTGTAATCAAGTTATCAAGAAACAATCTTCGTGCGAATTCTTTAACGAGTTTACCCTAAGAAAGTTGATCAGGTGTAACTAGTCGCAAAATTGTAATGAATTCAGTTTTCGGGTATATTTTTTCTCAATAGTTGACAAAATTTCATTGTTTAAATCCGGAAGACGATATAATACAGATTTGTATACCACTCAAGATTTTTAGAAACCTTGCATTATTATTATTATTATTATTATTATTATTATTATTATTATTATTATTATTATTATTTTACTACGATATAGCCTATGTGGTGTGATCTAAAACTAGTCTTCCGAAAATAAAATCAAAGTTTTACAGTTGAAATTATCACAAAACCTAACAGAATTTGAAGATTTGGCCGATTCAAACATTTTTACGAATGAAATTGCTGCATTGATTTCCGTTATCCAATTCCTAAATCAACATGCAAATTGTTTTGGTGGATTTTATTTAAAAATCCAGCCTCAAA
>NC_090735.1:154560360-154562860 GCF_036898095.1 Palaemon carinicauda | reverse complement strand
CTGAAGGAGCCTGGCATGGTATTAAAAAAGAAAACGTTACTAGTATAAACTTATTAGAATTTTTAAAATTTATTATTTTTAGTCTAACAGTTATATTTTATATTTTTGAGCTCGTCTCGCTTGAAGGGGGGACATTAATATTAATAATTATATTTTATCTGTGCTTTAATGTTAATAAAATATATGATAATTATGATTCATGATTACAAATAGAAGCAATTACATCTAACTTACTTGTGATACTGGTCAGATGAGAAAAATAATGTTATCAAAGAATATAGATTATGAATTACTTTTTTACTTGAACAAATTACTCTCTGTCCAGAAACGCTATGGTTAACTTTCCTTATATGGGTTAAAAAAAGGTATGTAAAGAATATCCTCAGAATAATTCAGAGAACTATTTTGAAGCTCATAAGCTCATTGCTAAATTAATAATAGAATCATTAAAAATCAAGTTTATAATCGATGAACAGCACCACATGAAGAGATATGAACGTGATCAATGGAAAATTAAACTGTTCCATATCTTTCTATTGAAAGTGCACGAACGGAATAAAGGAAATCAGCAACCATACCCCTCCCCCACAAAAAAAAAAAAAAAAAAAAAAAAAAAAAAAAATTAAAAGAAAAAAAAATCTACTCCATTCCCCCGAAAGATATCCAGGTAAAATATTGAGTTTAAGCCGGACTGCAAGGTCGAAAGCCTTGTCTTTCTACAGCCTTTTCTCTTCATCTCATTTTTATTTTTTTTTAAGTACGAGCAAATTCAAGGTGAATAATAAAATCAGATTTTCTTTCTTTAACATTGCCTTATTTTTAGAACATGCAACTTGATAATAATTAAGTCAAGTGTTATATAGAGGTAATAAAACAGAAATATACTCTTTTCTATCGACCTTTAATGATTAGAGTTGTAACTCAATCTTCATTTGGGATTAACTATATAAAAAATCACTCTCTCTCTCTCTCTCTCTCTCTCTCTCTCTCTCTCTCTCTCTCTCTCTCTCTCTCTCTCTCTCTCTCTCTCCCATTTAATTCTAATAGTATTTCACTATGATATATTTCCACAAATGACAAAATATGCAGTGGTCTAACGACTAAATAAAACCATTCCACCTCTACCTCGCTCTGGAGTTTTTAACTTCACAATATACCAGTATTAACTGGTTAGTCACCAATTCCAATCAGATACCGGGAGGTTGAGTCAAATGGTGAAACTTCATAAGTTATTAATATCCTTTTTTTTTTTTTTTTTTTTTTTTTTTTTTTTTTTTTTTTTTTTTTGGTACTTCTTTCTTATTCAAATATTTTAGGATTTTCATTATTTTTTTTTTCTAGTTTTACCGAATCCTTCCTTTAGGGCAGTAATTACCCACTTCATAGTCGTAACCCAAATGAGGACATAAGTTTTTCTAACAGTCCTTCGTCGGATCTGAAGATGGTAATAACAGATCACAGGTTGTCACATTTTGGTTTTGAGTAATGTAGGTGATTTACTTAAGTAGGACAACTTAAAGATTCTACTGGACATCTACTTACAGTGAAAGTGTTCTAATGAAAAATGCATTCATAGTCATATGCTGTCTTCGACTGAAGAATTGTCAGTAATGAGCTTGATTTTATATTTGATATATTACCTCCTACACTCCCACTTTGCTTTTGATTGTCATTCCGTCTGTCGCTGCCTTTGATGGAGGTTCAGGCATACAGGCTCTACCTCCATTTGCCTGTCTGTCTCTGTTATTTTATCTCTGCCACTCTGCCTGTTCATTTTATGAATTACAGAAATTTATCAGCAAAAATAACAAAAATGTCATCACTAGTAACTGAATAATATTTTTTTTTCTCTTTTTCGTGACTGCATATGTAAATATAAGTTCATATCGTTTTAACAATTATTTTTATATCCGTTCCAGCTTTGTTGAAGCTGAATGTGCTAGTGTCTATATATATATATATATATATATATATATATATATATATATATATATATATATATATATATATATATATATATATATATATATATATATATATGCCCATGTGGCCGCGGGGCCACAAAAACAGTTAGAATAGCGCCAACGTATCCCTCTGTGTCGTAAGAGGCAACTAAAAGGGACGGTACGAGGGGGGTGGGAACCCCCTCTCCTGTATTATAATCATGTGAGACATCAAATAGGTGGAGCTAGGGGGAGAGTGACTGCTCCCTACACTCTAGTTTTGGGGTGCTTGAATGTGCGTGGATGTAGTACGATAGAGAATAAAAGATGTGAGATTGGAAATATGTTTAGGGATAGATGGATGGATATATTGGCTTTGTGTGAGACAAAGAAGAAAGGAAAGGTGAAGTGATGTTTGGTGAATTGTTTGGTAGAATATCTGGGATTGAAATGGGAAGGGCAAGAGAAGGTGTGGCTTTATTGCTGAGTGAATGGATGATAGGTAAAGTAGTGGAATGGAAGGAGATATCATCTAGGTTAATGTGGGTAAGGGTTAG
>NC_090735.1:154552860-154555360 GCF_036898095.1 Palaemon carinicauda | reverse complement strand
AGACCTCTGGCCTGTTGGTAAGCATCCTTGCCTTAGCTGGGGAGCACTCTTGGCTACGAGGCTTAGACTCATTGCTGGAGGAGGAAGACTCTTGGGCCTCACTTAACCAAGGTATTTCACCAAGGTTAATGTCACCTAGCCATTCGTCTTCCCCTGCAGGAAGCATCCTCACTGTTTTGGGCTCCGACTTGGCAGCCTTCATGCATCTGAGGGGCACTTGCTGTACTACCTTCATGGGCTCTTGACCCGAGGGCATGTCACAGCCCTCATGTCCAAGATCGCTTACTACCCCTAGCCCGCACCTCTTAATAAGCTTTGGCGTGGCTACTTCGAACTCCACTGTAGGGAGTTCCTTGGGGACCCCTTCCATGAACTGGGCGTTCCTGCAATTGTCCTGCTGGACTTTGGCAACATTGGGTTGAGGTGGCGAGTTATGGAGCTGTGCTCATCGGGAGCCTATTTCCTGCTTCTTAAACTTGTATGCTCTCTCTCTCTCTCTCTCTTTCTTACCACATCCTTTCTTGCTCTGTTCTTCTCCGGGCATTAGCTTCATCCATTAGTTTTTGCACATACCTTTGCAATGGGTCTCCCTCATACCCTTGTCATTTTGACAAATCCACAAACGCACTGATCTCAGCAGCAATCATTTTGCTAATGTCTTGTGGAGACAGCGACCAGATCAAACTCAACAGCACAAGGTACGATGTTGACCGTGCAAGAAATTACACTGATGGGAAAGGCATTCTATCCTACGCAAGAGTCTCACAGAAGAAAAGATAAAGGTGGAACTGGGCAAAATACACCATGGCTCTAAAAGATACCTCTCAGGAAAGACCTATCACCAAATTGTAAGCCTAGCAAGTAATTGAACAGGAGCCTAACTTGAAAAAATGGGAGCACGCCAATGGGTGCGTGCATAGGTTCTCTGGTTGCAATGCATCCAAAACAAGTAACGATGTATATAAAAACTGTGCTAGACTATAAAAAATGAAATCACAACTATGGGTGACCCTCTATGCTAGATAAAATAAAATGTATTCGCATACAAAAAAAAAAATGGAATCACATCGATGGGTGACCCTCTATGGTAGTCATAAATAAAAAATGGAATCACAACTATGGGTGACCCTCTATGCTAGACAAAAAAAATGGAATCTCAACTATGGATGATCCTCTATGCTAGTCACAAAGAAAATTAAATAGCAACTATGGGTGAACCTCTATGCTAGTCAAAATAAAATGGAATCACAAATATGGGTGACACTCTATGCTAGACAAAATAAAGTGGAATCCCAACTATGGGTGACCCGATATGCTAGACTTGAAAATACTGGAATCACAACTATGGGTGACCCTTTATGCTAGCTATAAGAATAAGAAAAATTGAACCACAACTATGGGTGAGCCTCTATGCTAGTCATAAAAATAATGGAATCACAACTATGGGTAAACCTTCATGGTAGTCATAAGAAAAATGAAATCACAACTATGGGTGAACCTCTATGCTAGTCATATAAAATGGAATCACAACTATGGGTAAACCTCTATGATAGTCATAAGAAAAATGGAAACACAACTATGGGTGAACCTCTAATCTAGTTATAAAAAAATGGAATCACAACTATGGGTAAACCTTTATGCTAGTCATAAAAAAATGGAATCACAACTATGGGTGAATCTCTATGCTAGTAATAAAAAAAATGCAATCACAACTATAGATGACCCTTCATGCTAGACAAAATAAAATGAAATCACAACAATGGGTGAACCTCTATGCTAGTCATAAAAAAATTGAATCACAAGGGGTAAACCTCTATGCTAGTCATAAAAAAATGGAACCACTACTATGGGTGAACGTCTATGCTATCTTAAAAAAAATGGAATCAGAACAGTGGGTGAACCTCTATGCTAGTCATACAAAAAATTAAATCTCCATAATGTGTGACCCTCTATGCAATTCATAAAAAAGGGGAATCTCCACGATGTGTGACCCTCTATGCAAGTAAAAAAAAAATAAATAAATAAAAAAAAAATGGAATCTCCACGATGTGTGACCCTCTATGCTAGTCATAAAAAAAATGGAATCTTAATGATGTGTGACCCTGACTAAAAAGATGAAATTGACTGTGATATCGTAAATCATACGAAAATTATCCCTTTTAAATCCTGCACATAAAAATTATCCCACGAAATATTACAAATATTACCACTAACTATTAAAATAAAATCTGAATAACAAGGAATGCAATGTGTTCTTACCGGTACCCTACACAGGAATTATGCCTCAATGGAAATTAGCACGTGTTTAGCTGCCAGTTTTTTTTTTTTTTTTTTTTTTTTCTAAAATTTCGTAAACTTCACTTCACTTATTTTTCAACACAAAATAAACGTTCACCTATTGCATAATGTATTTAATAAATCTTCACCACTGTGATAACCACCGCTTAAAATAAACACGAGTCACAAATTCTTCTCAGACGGTTGGCTATCCTGCTAAACA
>NC_090735.1:154540360-154547860 GCF_036898095.1 Palaemon carinicauda | reverse complement strand
TGATGAAGGCGGTAGCGCCCTCTTTATTCCTTTTCGTGTAGCTCTACTACTCGGTGTTTTCCCTTGTGTTCTCTCGTTATTTTTTATTTTATTCAACATTTTGATGACTTCTCCGGCCTCTTCTGCCTCTGGAAAGTTGAGTATTATCTTTACTATGTATAAATGTAAGCTCTTGTCGTTTTGAATCAAATCAAAAGTGATATTAACTTAAACAAGAGCTGTTGCCTGCCGGAGGCATCCTGGATGCTATCGCTCGCTCTTATGGGTCATTTAGTTAGCTAGAGCGACGTTCCCGGTTGGTTTTGCTTCAATAATTTAGCTATTTAGTTCCTCTAGGAATGCTTATATTATACCGTCAGTTTTTAGCTTGGTGATTTCGACACGGGTCGAGGTACCGATCTTGTCCTTCTTGAGGCTTCGTAGCCTAGTCGTCTGGCACTGTACTTTCATGCTTGATACAAGTTTTTCCGAGTGTTATATTATTGAAGCTGAAGGCAAATATTTTATACATGTAAGATATTGTTGAATGATTTTCCAAGATTGTATACCAGAGAGTTTCGGTGAATTAGGTAATTGATTCTCATCTTACCTAGTCTAGTATTCTAGGTACAGTAGTATATTTTCGCACATCCCCGATTGTTCTAGGATATGTCTGTCCTGTCCTGATAACCAGAGTGACTGGTTTTTGGGTTTCGGCAGAACATTAGAGTTCCTAGTCTGTGGTCTGCTTCTTCCTAGCATAGAGAATGCTTCTCCTTTGCTAGGTAAGGGGCGGACACAGGAAGCTTTGCTTCCCTAGTCCACGTTGGATGGATTCTGTTAGAGATGATTCATTTCTCTAGTGGCCTAGCAGACTGTCCTGTGTTGTTTTTCTCGGGCTGGAGAATGAGTTTTCTCTGTTGCCCGGCGAAATAAGTTCACCTAACTTTGTTCTGGTTGGGAGGAGGATAGCAAGCATTGCCAGTCTTCCTCCCTAATAGACAACTCTTGCTTAGGATGAGCTTTCCTAATTGCTGAGTGTGTCTCTTGCTAGAACGAAGTCTATAGGACCCTTATCCCTTCCCCACCTCTCTTTCTTTTATTTTCATTTGCCCACAGTCCTACTTCCGTACCTAGCATTGGTTAGGATGGAGGACCGGCTCAGCTCTCTGCCGGCTGGCAATACTTGTCTGCCGGCAGAGACCCTTTGATCTTTGCAGACCTCCCTTGGTCTCCCTTGCATGTCTGCCGGTAGAGCCCGGCAGGCTATGGATTCTTTGGAAGCCTGAATGTTACATTCTCCCATTCCATAACTTCACTCTTTCTGGATGGAAGGTCGTATGGCATGCCGCCTTATAACCTTACATCCATACTGTTTCTCTGACTATTGTGTTGCACCCCTAACCCGGCTACCGGCTTAACAGCCGACAGCCGGGCAGGTAGAGGTTCACTGGTTCTTGGCTACTGTCGGCGGGCATGGGTATTATTACCCTTGCCGGCCGGCAGTGGAAACACAGCCCAAATCTGCTAGCCACTACCATTAGCGGCCGGCAGCCGGGTATTGGTGTTTTTAGTCATTGGTTGGCAATGATCGCGAATCAGTGGGCTGCCGCCTATTAGTTAAAGATAGTATATCTTTGAACTATACAGGGGTAGATGCCGGCCGGCACGTGCAGGCGCACGCCGGCACGTACCGGTGCGTGCTAGCCGGCACAACAGCATACGATGTACAGTAGTTGCTATATTTGTAGTGTAGTACACACTGCATTGGAAGAAACTACTGTACAGAGGTTGTGATAACACTAATGTTCTTCATCATACTTAATTCTATCTTGTACAGCCTTTTCTTGAGACCGTAAAATATATACAAAGTAAGTTCTTTCTGTATTCTTTCTATCCCGTATATTAAAACTTTATTTCAAGGTGTGAACTACACCTTAAATTTCCGTTTAGGAAATTACATAAGGTATTCTAGAATAGAATTAACCTTAATTTTAATATATCGGGAGGTGTCAGCAATTGGCTGGGCAGGAAATACAAGTATGTTTCTTTCCTTCTTTCTTTAATAGCTTTTCTATATAAGCTAAATGTATCAATATAAGTGAAAGCCTACACTTGATACTCATGGATTTTTCTTCTCTTTATAGGAGGACCATCCGAAGTGCGGGAGTGTGTTCTGTAATGTCCGCAGTAAGAACTTCTGTAGACATCAATATTGCAGGAGGCACGCAGCATGCGCAGCCTCCAAAGGTGATCTCCGCTATTGGGACCCTCAGGTTTGTACAGTTTGTTCTAACGCGATTACCGAGGCTTTCGACGACCCTAAGTCGACGTAGTCAAGGGATGCTGCCAGGGGAAAGGTTACGATACTGGGTAAGGGGTTTTCAGAAAAACACCTCAGGTCCCTTCCTTCCAAATGAGAGGATGAGCGCCTACCTTTTCCAAAAGCATCGGCTGATGTAATCATCCCCAAGCCTCAGGTGGACATACCAACTACCCAGAATCCGGTAGATTCTGAAGTCTCGGCCGCCCTTCAAGACATCCAATTGGACTATAGGATATCGGAGGTGTCGGATTCTACAGAGAAGGACCTTCTAGGAGAAGGTCAGGAGGAGGAGCTGTTCCAGGCTCCTCAAGTAGAAGTAGAAGAGCAAGAAATTGACGAAGTGTCTGTTACATCGGTTCCGGACACAGAACTTCTTCCTTCTACATCGTGTGCTATCCCAGATGAACTGGGAAGGACTCTTTCTTCCATTGTTGATATAATCCAACAAATTCAAAGGAAGAATGATGAGAAGGAAGCTGCAATGAAACTGGATATATGTAGACTTGCAGCATTACGTGGGCCCCAGAAGCGGCTCAGGGCGAAGGATCTTCCTTTGTGCTCGGATACCAATCCTTGGAGGTATGCCGAACACATGCCAATGACAACCGGGAAGATCGTGATCTCAGAAAAGTTGGGAGCAATTCCCCTGGAAGAAGTGGAATTTTGGCCTAACAAAGATTCTTATCCAGACTGCTATGTCCGTCTTAGGAAGGAGCCAGCCTCAAAGGAGGAGACAGAGCCCAATGAGGTCATAATTTTTTACCATAGTAAAGCTCAGACATTACTAATGAGCTCGATGAAAGAGAGGGGCTTCACTAACTCAAAGGTGCCCGCCTTGAGTAAGAAGCTTCCCTCCTTTGTGGCCTCTCCTATCAGAGCCTTTCCCTTCTTGGAAAAGGGATATAAGGCAGCCTTAAAGGCGGTGGAGGTAGGGAAATTATGCCCTTCCTTAGAGGAGTGCAAGCCATTATCTCTGACTTTGCCCTTGGACCAAGAAGACTGGAAGGACGTACACCTTACCTTCTCAGTCGGGAAGCTGGAAGCTGATATTGCTGAACGCCAGTTCGGTGAGGCACTTCCAAAACTGTCAGAGGTTCTCTTGCGTAGAGAGCAAGAGACAAATGAAAGACTTGCGGCATTGATGTCGTTACAAATGACACTAGAAACGATGGCAAGTAACCCCAAGAACCAGGACATGTTCATGGTTGTGGCCAAAACCAATCTGGCCACAGTTACGAAGGATCTCTATAACTTTATTAAAGCTAGGAGAGCCTATAGAGAGTTCGTGTTTGCCTCGGCTGCGGTGAGGCACGAACCGAGGAAACTGATCTCCTCTCGTATTTGGGGTAAAGACCTCCTTCCAAATGAAGTGGTTAAAGAGGTAGTAGACAAGGCCGCCACAGAGAATAGGAACCTTCTCAAAAAGTGGGGCCTAGATCTCAAGAGAAAGTCTTCTCCGGATGAGGGTCCCCAACCCAAGAGGAAGACAAAAAGGCCTAGGCCATCCTCTCGGCCGGCTAAACCCTACCGACAGCAAGAACAACAACTTCCTGTGACCGCAGTGCCTGAGATAGTGGCACAACCTCCAACCACGTACCAGCTGGTACCTCAACAAATGGCGACATAGTCGCCAGTTTTTAACCCAGACTTCGAAAGGCAGACTTCTTCCTTTCGTTCGAGAGCTAGAGGAACAACCAGAGGTTCTTCTAGACGCCCTTCAAGAAGAAGGGGATACAGGGGAGGACGCGGTCAAGGACGCAAGGCCTCAGGTCCACAACAGCAGAAGTAACATGCAGTTCAGAATGCTCACGCTTAAGCACATAAGGACCCTACTGCCCAGAAGGGCATATACTGTCTCTATAGACTTGTCTGACGCTTATTGGCACGTTCCAATTAATTGTCACCTCTCCTCTTACCTAGGCTTCAAGTTCCTAGAAAACTTTACGCCTCCAGAGCCTTGCCTTTCGGGCTAAACATAGCCCCAAGGGTTTTCCCGAAGCTCGCGAACGCAGCTGTCCATCAGTTATGCCCAAAGGGGGTCCAAGTAGTAGCCTACTTGGACGACTGGCTGGTGTGGGCAGCATCCAGGACAGAATACATGCAAGCTTCTAAGATAGTGATCCAGTTCCTGGAACATCTGGGATTCAAGATCAACATCAAAAAGTCTCGATTTTCTCTAGCTCAAAAATTTCAGTGGTTGGGAAACCACTGGAATTTTGAGTCACATCGGCTTTCCATTCCTGTTAAGAAGAGGAAAGAAATAGCAGGATCTGTCAAGAGACTATTGAAATCCAAACGGATATCAAGACGCAAACAGGAGAGAGTGCTGGGCTCTCTACAGTTCGCTTCAATAACAAATCCAGTGCTAAGACCACAGCTTAAGGATGCAATAGGAGTCTGGAGAAAATATGCATCAAACGCGCAAAGAGATCTAATAAGACCACTACCGACTTGACTGCGAACGCTTCTCAAGCCGTGGTCCAATGCCAAGCAATTGAAGAAATCAATACTTCTTCAACCTCCTTCCCCGTCAGTAACTATCTACACAGACGCTTCAAAGGAAGACTGGGGAGGCCACTCTCATCAGATGAGAGTCCAAGGAGCTTGGTCCAATCTTTTCAAGTCATTTCACATCAAGTTTCTAGAAGCCATGGCAGTACTTCTGACACTGAAGAAAGTTTCTCCTCGCCACTCGACCCACATAAGACTGGTTCTAGACAGCGAGGTGGTAGTGAGATGCCTGAATCGACAAGGGTCGAGGTCACCTCAAATCAGCTAAGTGATGTTGGCCATATTTCGTTTGGCAGAAAGGAAGAAATGGCACCTGTCAGCAGCTCACATTCAAGGGTTCCGCAATGTGACAGCGGATGCTCTATCCAGGTTTACGCCTATAGAGTCAGAATGGTCCCTCGACGCAGGATCGTTCTCCTTCATCTCAATTCAAGTCCTAGAGCTGCAGATAGACCTCTTTGCGACGAAAGACAACAAGAAAATAGATCGTTACGTGTCCCCCTACGAGGATCCGTTAGCGGAGGCAATGGACGCTATGTCCCTGGATTGGAACATGGTCCAGTATCTATCTGTTCCCTCCGCACAACCTCCTTTTGAAGGTCCTCGATAAGCTGAGATCCTTCAAAGGGAAAGAAGCAATAGTGGCCCACAAGTGGCCAAATAGCGTGTGGTTCCCTCTGGCATTGGAACTACGACTAAAATTCGTACAGCTACCGGATCCATCCCTGTCTCAGCGAGTACAGAAGTCGACTGTCTTCGCTCCATCACAGAAAACACGGAACCTACATCTCATGATTTTCTCTCCTTAACGATGAGAAAAAGATTTGGTGTTAAAAAGTCAGTTTAGACTTTTGGAGGAAACCAGAAGACATTATGAGGCTTCAGGGAAGAAATAGCTATCCTTTGTCAAGGCGAAGAAACCGAAAGAAATCCCGACAGATTCCTATTTATCATTCTTCATTCACCTTCAAGAGAAAGGTTTGGCAGCCAACACAATTCTATTTTTCAAGCCTGCTTTGAAAAGTCAGATACCGTATGCCTTACAGGTCGACCTTTCTAACGACGTTCTTAATGAACTACAAAGGCCCATGATGGGCTTAGCTCTTCAGCGCTTACAAAGACCCTTTGCATGGTCATTATATATGATTCCTCATTATGTATAAATAATGAACAATAAGGAATGTGCTGAGAAGATTGTGACTTTATGTCATATTTCTGTTTGTACTCGCTTTGGGGGCCAGAGTTAGAGAAATAGTGGCTCTCTCTAGAGAGTAAGGCCACGTCCAGTTCTCGGAGGGAGAACTGAATCTATTTCCAGACCCAACGTTTCTTACCAGGATCAAGCTACCCACTAACAGGCTGGGTCCCTAGAGAAACTGCCCTCTGAAGGAAGATGCATCTCTATGTCCAGTGGAGTGCCTAAAGGTCTATCTTCATAGAACTTCAGACTTTATGGGAGGACAGCTGTTCAGAAGAGAAGCCCTGTGTTCAAAGTTATCTATAACTAAGAGCGAAAATCACCCATGTTATTCGCAGAACGGATCCAGACAGTACACCCGTTACTCATGATCCGAGGAAAGTGGCCTCTTCCATAAAAATTTCATTAATTATATGGACTTTGAACATCCTTGTTTGCACACTGGCTGGTAGTCATCCAAGGCGTTCTTTATGCACTATGCGAAGCAAGTGGAACAACTTAAGAGATCTGTGGTAGCAGCTGGTAGAATTCTTTAACCTTCTGTTTTAAGTCTGCGAGGAACAGTGTAATTAATTTGGGACGAATAATTAAGGGGGTGCGTGTGTAGTCACTGTATGTTACTACATGCTGAGCAATAGGCCACGAAAGTGTCCTTACGAACTGTTCCATTGACGTCGGTAAACTATAGCATAATACGGACACTTGTGCCAAGCGTTTTTTACGCTAGTGTATATAAACAGTATACAGACTATATCATTATTACTAATAATTCAATTGAAGTGGAAAATCTGTTTCCTAGTAGATGAAACAATATTTTCTGTTGACTGTTTTTCTTTATGCTTTAACGCATATTATCATCCACATTTTATAAATTTTATAAATGTTGATCTGATATGTACGTTTATTAAATTTTAATAAACTAGCACCTCGTATATCGCTACAAGGAATAAAGAGGGTGCTACCGCCTTCATCAGATACACACTGGAAACGGAAGAGGAGAGATGCCTTATGAGAGGCTTTCTTTTCATTCTCGTTTTAGATTCTTGTCACTGTACCCCCTCGAAGCATTAATTCTGTTCAGGGTGAAGATAGCTATGTGACGTGTCAAGAATTCGTCTTCTGATATTATGCGATATCCCTGTGAGATTATTTAGGGATATTTGCTCCAGGAGTTAGAATTCTAGATACCTTAAGATAAAATTTTCTGAGAATATGACTGTAGTCCAAAATACCCTAAGAAAACTACCTAATAGGAACTTCCATCAGGACGACATGGCTACCTCACTCAAAATTAGATTTTTTCCTTGCTCAAAATCCGTTATATATATATATATATATATATATATATATATATATATATATATATATATATATATATATATATATATATAAATATATATATATATATATATATATATATATGTATATATATATACATATATTTATATATATATATATATATATATATAAATATATATATATATAT
>NC_090735.1:154527860-154535360 GCF_036898095.1 Palaemon carinicauda | reverse complement strand
TCCCCACTATCTATCGTGGTTTCTGAATTTATAAACTAAAGATGAATGTTTAGGTGGTAATCAAATTTACATTAAGAATTGTAGAAAAACGTTTGATAATGAAACCGATATTTTAGAAGCTTATATGAAAGAGAGATCATTACATCTTGACTAATGCCTCGTTACAGTGAAAGTAACAAAGAAAATAAAAAAAAAAAACTTCTAAACATGTTGGAGGCAAAGTAGAGAATACAATTTTTTATTAATAGACACATTTTATGATATTTTCTCCTTTTTTGCAATAATGTTTACCAGTGCTATAAGTCTTTTAATAGGTTAAAGACATTTCCTTTGATGGATAAAAAATATATATATATATATATATATATTTCGAAACTACACAAGTATCCTGTTTTTGAATTCAAATTGCCGGTTTTATATCAGAAAATTATACAGAGTGCTGGTGATCTTTTACACAATTTGATATAATGTAATAAACGTCAAGAATCTTTCTTATATCTCTCTAACATAATTTATATTACATAAGAGCCATAGAAAAAAGGAAAATTAGATATCAAACTTTCGAAATCTTCACCAGACAACAAACACCTATGAAGTCCCAGCTTACGAATCTCAAACCAAAACCCAATATGTATAGTGTATTGAAAGTAGAACTCAAAATTCAGCGCCACTAATACATATACTAAAAATTTTCAAACTAATATATATATATATATATATATATATATATATATATATATATATATATATATATATATATATATACATATATATATATATATATATATATATATATATATATATATATATATATATATATATATATATATATATATATACCGTATTGTGCGTGTCATAAGACGCTACAAGTGGTAAGACGCATCCTTAAATTAGCAAGGCAGTTTTTGGATAAAATGAGGATTTCAAAAACTTTTTAGAAGCAATTCCTAGTCAGCAACTCTAGTGTGATTTTTGTCTGGCTAGGTAACTTTCTTATTTTGGGTGTCTTATGAAATATGTAAGTTCATATTGATTAGTTATATGCTGATTATATATATATATATATATATATATATATATATATATATATATATATATATATATATATATATATATATAAATATATATATATATATATATATATATATATATGTATATATATATATATATATATATATATATATATATATATATATATATATATATATATATATATATATATATATATATATAATAGGATACTACTCACGTAACATTAATATATCTTTAAACACCTTGTTTGCGGCGGAATGTGTTCATTTCTATATATCACGAATGTTGTGTTATAATATGACGACGCAAGCGACGTAGCAGCAGAAAGGGTATAAACACGTCTGGATGTAGTCACCATAATTCAGACATTTTCTTCGTAGCATTTTCTATACTTGCCCTCCAAAGCCTGTTATTTTAGGGAATTTTTATTTATACTTATATTAAAAAGTGTTACAGCTATAGAAGTTGAATATTAAAAAATAAGATTTCAAATAAATATACATATATATATATATATATATATATATATATATATATATATATATATATATATATATATATTATATATATATATATATATATATATATATATATATATATAAATATATATTGTCTGGCATAGAACGATCATATACAGATGAGATTGGAAGTACATGTCTGACGTATTTTCCTGTAGTTGACTAGCAACGGCTGATGATGATAACATACCTGTTTGTGTTAACCATATCAATTCTGTTATAGAGTTACTGTTAGACTTAAGATTCTAAACAAACAATTTACGATAAGGCCTATATCATCAAGTGATTAAGTTGTTTAATACAATACACCGTATAAATAATTGATTTGTTTGGAGAAACAATCTTGCATTTATATTGTAGTACATTAAGCTATTTATGATTATTATATGCATCTTTCCTGTTTGATTATTTTTTTCGTATCGTATCTCCAGTTTTTAAATTTCACAATTCAAGAAAATTTTATATAAAACACGTTTCTAGACAGATTTTTTTGTTCATTACTTCAATATTATCAACTACCCTGGTTTTTTGAGTTACGAGACAGCAAAGAAATTGTATTCACACAGAGATGATAATTATTCACTGGGTTTTTTTATTTATTTTTTTTTCTTTTTGAGTGAAGTAATTGAATGAAGGCAATTAGCAGAATTGGAATTTGAAAAGTAATGTTCTACATGTTGCCCCTCTCTCTTTTATACTTAATTTTCTCAATTTAATTGCAGGGTTCATGCATTGCAAATTTTTCCTGGACGATATCGAGGCACATCTTTTTGTCAAAGAGAGCCAAGTGAAGACAGTGGTCTGGTTTCTACTTAATCTAGTCAAATGTTCTGCAAAGAGTATTTTTTTTTCCCACCTTTTCACCGTTTTTTTTTTATAACTTTTCATCCAGTACTTTTTTCATAAAATTCCTGTATTTCTTGATGAAAATATATAAATATGTGTATATATATATATATATATATATATATATATATATATATATATATATATATATATATATATATACATATATATATATATATATATATATATATATATATATTTATATATACATATATATATGTATATATATATATGCATATATATATATATATATATATATATATATATATATATATTAGTCAGTAATATAATGTGTTACGTGATAAGGAGACATCACCAGCTATTATTCTGAAATTATGAAAGATAAATGCAAATATTTTATCTTCTTTTTATACTTTTATTTCTACTTAAATAGAAATCTGCACTTTGATTTTATTTCTGTTGACGAGAGTTTTGATAAAGCTGTGAGAAATAAAAGGTCGATCTTTCATTTTTGCAAAAGCGGAAATGGAGAAGTTTTCCTGCGGCTTTTATCGCAACGAAGATATTTTCTCTACGATCTTTCCCATTTTAGGAAAATTCCTGTTCTTATAACTCTCTTGATCTAAGAAAAATTTTCTCATGTTTTTTTTTGTTTTTTTTCAATGAAATGGATGTTACTTGATATTTTGCTGTATGTTTTTCCTTTGCTCTTTGCTTGGATAAAATACTCCGAATATTCATAGTGTATCGAATATGTTGATTAAAACCTTACATTGTTTTGCTAGTACAATACTTTATTATTGGTTTTATTACTTTTGAAGAAATTTAAATTATAGACCCTTATTTTGCGTCTCTGAGACGAGGAGAACATCGTATTGAATTACTGAAATAACATATCACCAAAAATGATATGATAATGGATCATTTATAAATGACTCAATTTCCATGTATACTATACACCAGGCTCGTATTTAGATGAATCGAACATAGGTGAATTCAGCAATGAACGTTATCTTAGAAAGGTCTATAAAAAATAAGATTGTCATGGCTGGCATCTCAGAAAACTATGAATTTATTTGTATATACAATATAGTCTTTTTTCATTCATAAACATTGCGACGCAATGATAGCCTTTCCTATCACTAAAATACAGGTATTATGAGCGTGAAATATATTACAACAGTGACCTCATGGTACAAAGGCAATGATAAAAATAAGGAAAGGAATATGTAACGTGGTTAAAAGCGTCGCTGAAAATAAGACATAACCCTGTCTGGTTTTCCTATCTGAAACTTTTAAGAAGGAATTGTTTTCTCGTGTACGTTAGTTGATAAATAACCATATGGATGGCATTGCTGCGTAATGTTCTGTAAACTTTCTAGCTCAATAGGTCTTGATTTACGTTGACACTTTATGAACTATTTTCTATTTACGACGAACTAGTCATCAGTATTGATATAATCGATAACATGGTGAACAAGGAGAGAGAGAGAGAGAGAGAGAGAGAGAGAGAGAGAGAGAGAGAGAGAGAGAGAGAGAGAGAGCTTGTATTAATTACTCTTTTCTGATACTATGTAACAATTGAGTTATATATTATATTGGATTTCTTATACAATTTCCTCCTATACACAGACTATCCAGCTCTCTCTCTCTCTCTCTCTCTCTCTCTCTCTCTCTCTCTCTCTCTCTCTCTCTCTTGATAAAACAGTACCGCCCCAAAAGGACCAAAGGAAGCAGGCACCAACGTGGTGAATAAATTTTCATTCCTTGAAAAAGTCAAAAGACGGATGCTAGCCAACAGAAATCAGAGGGCAATAAAACCAACACTATATTGATGTCAACAAATGGAGAATCTCACTGGAAATATTAATTGATGGAGCTCAGATTGTTCACAGGGAAAACAACTATGGCTGGCTTATGATAGCTGAAGCATTAAGCATCGCCCTAGACACCAACTTTGGATATGCAGCTGGATTTCAATTACACGCTGCCTTCAAGCAGGAAGCGACACGGATAAGCTATACAGCGGGGCAGGTACGAGCATGAGTCTAGCGTGTACATGCATATCTACAATCTGTATATAAATGTGTATTAGCATGCAATCAACTATTTCTCGTCATTATATAAGGATCTCTGAATTATGAAAATTTTCACATTTTAATTTTTAATTTCTACAATTTTTAATTTCGTTAGAACATAATCTCAACATGATTAATCATGAATAAAAGGAATTGCAAACTTATGCAAATCCGTAATCACTTGCTTAAGACATTATTTTGTCGAGGCAGTTCTTTAGGGAATAAGAGATGAAGAAAAAAATCGTTTATCAAACCAAAGGCTTACGTCTGAAATATTACAGAAACCGATGAAATATGATGATTCCTATGGGAAACAAATTGACGCCACTGAGGCTATCGCCTTCAATGAAAATTGCTTAAAAGGGATACTGTCCCAAATGTATATATATATATATATATATATATATATATATATATATATATATATATATATATATATATATATATATATATATATATATATATATATATATATACATATGGGTGTTTTTTATGGATTGCGTATACATTTATTAAGTTGTATAATTTTGCTCGCATTCGGTAATTTGAATTATTCATACAAATTTCCAACATCTTAAATAAGACTTATTTCGGTACTTACCCTCTAGTTCATTGTAAAAATAAATTGTCTTTAATTAATATTCCTAAGCTACTCTATTTTTTTTATTATCAATGATGCAATAGAATCCAATAATATTACTTATTTTGCAGAATAATCAGGAAGAAAAATAATTGAAATCTTAAACGGTCGTTGACTCCTTACAAAAAGTGGGTGGTCACATCAATAAATATGGTATCTAGTTAATTCTTAACTTTTCGGAATAGTTAAAGAAAGAATTTATGAAAGGGGCTCCTTCACATATAAGGTGCTATTACGTAAGACTTCTCACGGTGTGTGTTTATGACTGTTATACTACATTTCCTTGATTGTTATCGTTCTTCACTGAATTATTACTTGTCCTTTTTTTTTACCCTTTATTTCTTTTTTTATAATATTTTCTGTTTTGCTTTATTATTAATAACAACACGTTTTAATTGACTCATTATATTTTAATTCTTCCAGGCATATTTTCTCCCCTATGATATAATTTATTAAATGAAGCAGCTGGGAACACTAATGAAGGAAATTGCATCCATTTATAATTTAGATTCGGAAATCAGGTCTGGGTGAATTAATCTTGCCGCCTTCAGACATGACAAATTAATTTCAATTCCCAACGTAGGTTTCGTAATTGGCAAAATCTGATTGAAATTCGGCATGGAACTAAGTGCCTTTTAAAATTTAGGTAACTTATTTAGATGAAGAATATGTTCTATAGTTTACTCACTATTAGATATAATTCATTTTTTATATCTTTCACTTGAAAGATTGGAAAATTAATCTTTTATTATTTTATAAAATTAATGGATAGCAGAGCCAGCTCTCTTCGATACAAATAACGTTCCAGTGTTATGTCCTCTTTTCAGAAGAGAAGTACAGTAATAAAGATTGGTAGGCATTGCAGATTAAGAGGTAATGGTCGTAAAGTCTTCTTCTTATGAAGACGGCTTGTGTAATACTTTATTATTTTTATTATTATTATTATTATTATTATTATTATTATTATTATTATTATTATTATTATTATTATTATTATTAGTTAAACTACAATCCTAGCTGAAAAAGTAGGATGCTATCAACCCAGCAGGGAAAAATAGCCTAGTGAAGAAAGGAAATAGGGAAATAAATAAACTATATGACAAGTAATGAATAATTAATATAAAACCTTTTAAGATCAGTAGGAACGTTGGAATAGATCCGTCATATATAAACGATGAAGAGAGACTTTTGTCAGCCACTTTAACATAAAAAAAGAAACATTCACGGCAAATTTGAGCTTGTGAACTTTCATAGATTAAACTACCTGATTAGAAAGCTCATTTCACAATCTAGGCATAGCTGGATTAAAACTTCTAGAATGCTATGTATTATTGACCCTTCCGATGGAGTAGGCATGACTGTTATAATTAACTCCATACCTGGTATTACGTGTAAGATTGTACTGTTTGGGAAGACCTGAATGCAAAAGATGGTCAGAATTATAAAAAAGTAACTAAACGGCGGTGCCAGAGATTAATATCTAGACCAATATTGAAAAAAAAAAATATAGGACGAAAGATCTTGTACAACAAATTAAAATGTAATTCAGCAGCTGAAGACCAGACAGGAGAACAGTGCTTAAAACAAAGCAAAAGAACTGAATTAAAACGCTTATTCAGACATAGATTGATTACCTAAATTCCTAAAAGGCCTTCTCAATGGGTTATTTTTTTTTTCATTTTTCCCAATTGAAGAAGAAACAAGTCAAATATTTCTTAAAAAGTGAATTTTCTATCAGAAATCACCCCTGACTTTTTTAAATACTTTTATGGAGTTAAAAAAAATCAATGCAGAGATCTGGATTTTCAGGATTCACAGTCTTCGACCTATTCATAATCATATTTTGAGTTTTTTTAGGGTTCATCTTCAACCATCATAACTTGTGCTATATTCTAATTTTAGCTAGATATCTATTAAGGGATCCAACAACATCTGATCTGCATTCGAGAGATGTAGATTATACAAAGAGAGTAGCATCATCTGCATATGCAACGAGTTCATTTCCCAGGCTAAGCAACATATCACGTGTACATAGTATGAACAGTAATGGGCCAAGAACACAAACCTGATGAACACCAAATATCACATTCCTATACTCAGTATGGTGCCCATCAACTCCAACTCTTTGCAATATGTTACTCAAAATTTTATAATGTTGTCAAGAAAAGATCCACCTACTCCCAACTGTTCGAGTTAGAAAAACAAGCGCCTCATGATGAACACGGTCAACGGCAGCACTAAAATCCAGGCGAATCATACAAACTCTCTGAGCACAATCACCGGATATTAGAACAGCACTGAAAGACATTCGCGTGATGAGAAAAGTAAAAATTTAAATCTTTAGCAAAACCTCTTCATGGTAAACCTATAAGACAAGAGGCCTAAGGTTAATCCTTTAGGAATAAAAGATCAGAGGTACCATACA
>NC_090735.1:154520360-154522860 GCF_036898095.1 Palaemon carinicauda | reverse complement strand
TCTTGGCTACGAGGCTTAGACTCATTGCTGGAGGAGGAAGACTCTTGGGCCTCACTTAACCAAGGTATTTCACCAAGGTTAATGTCACCTAGCCATTCGTCTTCCCCTGCAGGAAGCATCCTCACTGTTTTGGGCTCCGACTTGGCAGCCTTCATGCATCTGAGGGGCACTTGCTGTACTACCTTCATGGGCTCTTGACCCGAGGGCATGTCACAGCCCTCATGTCCAAGATCGCTTACTACCCCTAACCCGCACCTCTTAATAAGCTTTGGCGTGGCTACCTTGAACTCCACTGTAGGGAGTTCCTTGGGGACCCCTTCCATGAACTGGGCGTTCCTGCAATTGTCCTGCTGGACTTTGGCAACATTGGGTTGAGGTGGCGAGTTATGGAGCTGTGCTCATCGGGAGCCTATTTCCTGCTTCTTAAACTTGTATGCTCTCTCTCTCTCTCTCTCTTTCTTACCACATCCTTTCTTGCTCTGTTCTTCTCCGGGTATTAGCTTCATCCATTAGTTTTCGCACATACCTTCGCAATGGGTCTCCCTCATACCCTTGTCATTTTGCCAAATCCACAAACGCACTGATCTCAGCAGCAATCATTTTGCTAATGTCTTGTGGAGACAGCGACCAGATCAAACTCAACAGCACAAGGTACGATGTTGACCGTGCAAGAAATTACACTGATGGGAAAGGCATTCTATCCTACGCAAGAGTCTCACAGAAGAAAAGATAAAGGTGGAACTGGGCAAAATACACCATGGCTCTAAAAGATACCTCTCAGGAAAGACCTATCACCAAATTGTAAGCCTAGCAAGTAATTGAACAGGAGCCTAACTTGAAAAAATGGGAGCACGCCAATGGGTGCGTGCATAGGTTCTCTGGTTGCAATGCATCCAAAACAAGTAACGATGTATATAAAAACTGTGCTAGACTATAAAAAATGAAATCACAACTATGGGTGACCCTCTATGCTAGATAAAATAAAATGTATTCGCATACAAAAAAAAAAATGGAATCACATCGATGGGTGACCCTCTATGGTAGTCATAAATAAAAAATGGAATCACAACTATGGGTGACCCTCTATGCTAGACAAAAAAAATGGAATCTCAACTATGGATGATCCTCTATGCTAGTCACAAAGAAAATTAAATAGCAACTATGGGTGAACCTCTATGCTAGTCAAAATAAAATGGAATCACAAATATGGGTGACACTCTATGCTAGACAAAATAAAGTGGAATCCCAACTATGGGTGACCCGATATGCTAGACTTGAAAATACTGGAATCACAACTATGGGTGACCCTTTATGCTAGCTATAAGAATAAGAAAAATTGAACCACAACTATGGGTGAGCCTCTATGCTAGTCATAAAAATAATGGAATCACAACTATGGGTAAACCTTCATGGTAGTCATAAGAAAAATGAAATCACAACTATGGGTGAACCTCTATGCTAGTCATATAAAATGGAATCACAACTATGGGTAAACCTCTATGATAGTCATAAGAAAAATGGAAACACAACTATGGGTGAACCTCTAATCTAGTTATAAAAAAACGGAATCACAACTATGGGTAAACCTTTATGCTAGTCATAAAAAAAATGGAATCACAACTATGGGTGAATCTCTATGCTAGTCATAAAAAAAATGCAATCACAACTATGGATGACCCTTCATGCTAGACAAAATAAAATGAAATCACAACAATGGGTGAACCTCTATGCTAGTCATAAAAAAATTGAATCACAAGGGGTAAACCTCTATGCTAGTCATAAAAAAATGGAACCACTACTATGGGTGAACGTCTATGCTATCTTAAAAAAAAATGGAATCAGAACAGTGGGTGAACCTCTATGCTAGTCATACAAAAAATTAAATCTCCATAATGTGTGACCCTCTATGCAATTCATAAAAAAGGGGAATCTCCACGATGTGTGACCCTCTATGCAAGTAAAAAAAAAAAAATAAATAAATAAAAAAAAAATGGAATCTCCACGATGTGTGACCCTCTATGCTAGTCATAAAAAAAATGGAATCTTAATGATGTGTGACCCTGACTAAAAAGATGAAATTGACTGTGATATCGTAAATCATACGAAAATTATCCCTTTTAAATCCTGCACATAAAAATTATCCCCCGAAATATTACAAATATTACCACTAACTATTAAAATAAAATCTGAATAACAAGGAATGCAATGTGTTCTTACCGGTACCCTACACAGGAATTATGCCTCAATGGAAATTAGCACGTGTTTAGCTGCCAGGTTTTTTTTTTTTTTTCTTTTCTAAAATTTCGTAAACTTCACTTCACTTATTTTTCAACACAAAATAAACGTTCACCTATTGCATAATGTATTTAATAAATCTTCACCACTGTGATAACCACCGCTTAAAATAAACACGAGGCACAAATTCTTCTCAGACGGTTGGCTATCCTGCTAAACAATGGGACTAAAGCCTACCGCATGGGTTTTAAAACCAAAATGTTTT
>NC_090735.1:154507860-154515360 GCF_036898095.1 Palaemon carinicauda | reverse complement strand
AAACGAGAATGAATAGAGAGCCGCTCATAAGGCATCTCTCCTATTCCGTTTCCAGTGTGTATCTGATGAAGGCGGTAGCGCCCTCTTTATTCCTTTTCGTGTAGCTCTACTACTCGGTGTTTTCCCTTGTGTTCTCTCGTTATTTTTTATTTTATTCAACATTTTGATGACTTCTCCGGCCTCTTCTGCCTCTGGAAAGTTGAGTATTATCTTTACTATGTATGAATGTAAGCTCTTGTCGTTTTGAATTAAATCAAAAGTGATATTAACTTAAACAAGAGCTGTTGCCTGCCGGAGGCATCCTGGATGCTATCGCTCGCTCTTATGGGTCATTTAGTTAGCTAGAGCGACGTTCCCGGTTGGTTTTGCTTCAATAATTTAGCTATTTAGTTCCTCTAGGAATGCTTATATTATGCCGTCAGTTTTTAGCTTGGTGATTTCGACACGGGTCGAGGTACCGATCTTGTCCTTCTTGAGGCTTCGTAGCCTAGTCGTCTGGCACTGTACTTTCATGCTTGATACAAGTTTTTCCGAGTGTTATATTATTGAAGCTGAAGGCAAATATTTTATACATGTAAGATATTGTTGAATGATTTTCCAAGATTGTATACCAGAGAGTTTCGGTGAATTAGGTAATTGATTCTCATCTTACCTAGTCTAGTATTCTAGGTACAGTAGTATATTTTCGCACATCCCCGATTATTCTTGGATATGTCTGTCCTGTCCTGATAACCAGAGTGACTGGTTTTTGGGTTTCGGCAGAACATTAGAGTTTCTAGTCTGTGGTCTGCTTCTTCCTAGCATAGAGAATGCTTCTCCTTTGCTAGGTAAGGGGCGGACACAGGAAGCTTTGCTTCCCTAGTCCACGTTGGATGGATTCTGTTAGAGATGATTCATTTCTCTAGTGGCCTAGCAGACTGTCCTGTGTTGTTTTTCTCGGGCTGGAGAATGAGTTTTCTCTGTTGCCCGGCGAAATAAGTTCACCTAACTTTGTTCTGGTTGGGAGGAGGATAGCAAGGATGGCCAGTCTTCCTCCCTAATAGACAACTCTTGCTTAGGATGAGCTTTCCTAATTGCTGAGTGTGTCTCTTGCTAGAACGAAGTCTATAGGACCCTTATCCCTTCCCCACCTCTCTTCCTTTTATTTTCATTTGCCCACAGTCCTACTTCCGTACCTAGCATTGGTTAGGATGGAGGACCGGCTCAGCTCTCTGCCGGCTGGCAATACTTGTCTGCCGGCAGAGACCCTTTGATCTTCGCAGACCTCCCTTGGTCTCCCTTGCATGTCTGCCGGTAGAGCCCGGCAGGCTATGGATTCTTTGGAAGCCTGAATGTTACATTCTCCCATTCCATAACTTCACTCTTTCTGGATGGAAGGTCGTATGGCATGCCGCCTTATAACCTTACATCCATACTATTTCTCTGACTATTGTGTTGCACCCCTAACCCGGCTACCGGCTTAACAGCCGACAGCCGGACAGGTAGAGGTTCACTGGTTCTTGGCTACCGTCGGCGGGCATGGGTATTATTACCCTTGCCGGCCGGCAGTGGAAACAACCCAAATCTGCTAGCCACTACCATTAGCGGCCGGCAGCCGGGTATTGGTGTTTTCAGTCATTGGTTGGCAATGATCGCGAATCAGTGGGCTGCCGCCTATTAGTTAAAGATAGTATATCTTTGAACTATACAGGGGTAGATGCCGGCCGGCACGTGCAGGCGCACGCCGGCACGTACCGGTGCGTGCTAGCCGGCACAACAGCATACGATGTACAGTAGTTGCTATATTTGTAGTGTAGTACACACTGCATTGGAAGAAACTACTGTACAGAGCTTGTGATAACACTAATGTTCTTCATCATACTTAATTCTATCTTGTACAGCCTTTTCTTGAGACCGTAAAATATATACAAAGTAAGTTCTTTCTGTATTCTTTCTATCCCGTATATTAAAACTTTATTTCAAGGTGTGAACTACACCTTAAATTTCCGTTTAGGAAATTACATAAGGTATTCTAGAATAGAATTAACCTTATTTTTAATATATCGGGAGGTGTCAGCAATTGGCTGGGCAGGAAATACAAGTATGTTTCTTTCCTTCTTTCTTTAATAGCTTTTCTATATAAGCTAAATGTATCAATATAAGTGAAAGCCTACACTTGATACTCATGGATTTTTCTTCTCTTTACAGGAGGACCATCCGAAGTGCGGGAGTGTGTTCTGTAATGTCCGCAGTAAGAACTTCTGTAGACATCAATATTGCAGGAGGCACGCAGCATGCGCAGCCTCCAAAGGTGATCTCCGCTATTGGGACCCTCAGGTTTGTACAGTTTGTTCTAACGCGATTACCGAGGCTTTCGACGACCCTAAGTCGACGTAGTCAAGGGATGCTGCCAGGGGAAAGGTTACGATACTGGGTAAGGGGTTTTCAGAAAAACACCTCAGGTCCCTTCCTTCCAAATGAGAGGATGAGCGCCTATCTTTTCCAAAAGCATCGGCTGATGTAATCATCCCCAAGCCTCAGGTGGACATACCAACTACCCAGAATCCGGTAGATTCTGAAGTCTCGGCCGCCCTTCAAGACATCCAATTGGACTATAGGATATCGGAGGTGTCGGATTCTACAGAGAAGGACCTTCTAGGAGAAGGTCAGGAGGAGGAGCTGTTCCAGGCTCCTCAAGCAGAAGTAGAAGAGCAAGAAATTGACGAAGTGTCTGTTACATCGGTTCCGGACACAGAACTTCTTCCTTCTACATCGTGTGCTATCCCAGATGAACTGGGAAGGACTCTTTCTTCCATTGTTGATATGATCCAACAAATTCAAAGGAAGAATGATGAAAAGGAAGCTGCAATGAAACTGGATATATGTAGACTTGCAGCATTACGTGGGCCCCAGAAGCGGCTCAGGGCAAAGGATCTTCCTTTGTGCTCGGATACCAATCCTTGGAGGTATGCCGAACACATGCCAATGACAACCGGGAAGATCGTGATCTCAGAAAAGTTGGGAGCAATTCCCCTGGAAGAAGTGGAATTTTGGCCTAACAAAGATTCTTATCCAGACTGCTATGTCCGTCTTAGGAAGGAGCCAGCCTCAAAGGAGGAGACGGAGCCCAATGAGGTCATAATTTTTTACCATAGTAAAGCTCAGACATTACTAATGAGCTCGATGAAAGAGAGGGGCTTCACTAACTCAAAGGTGCCCGCCTTGAGTAAGAAGCTTCCCTCCTTTGTGGCCTCTCCTATCAGAGCCTTTCCCTTCTTGGAAAAGGGATATAAGGCAGCCTTAAAGGCGGTGGAGGTAGGGAAATTATGCCCTTCCTTAGAGGAGTGCAAGCCATTATCTCTGACTTTGCCCTTGGACCAAGAAGACTGGAAGGACGTACACCTTACCTTCTCAGTCGGGAAGCTGGAAGCTGATATTGCTGAACGCCAGTTCGGTGAGGCACTTCCAAAACTGTCAGAGGTTCTCTTGCGTAGAGAGCAAGAGACAAATGAAAGACTTGCGGCATTGATGTCGTTACAAACGACACTAGAAACGATGGCAAGTAACCCCAAGAACCAGGACATGTTCATGGTTGTGGCCAAAACCAATCTGGCCACAGTTACGAAGGATCTCTATAACTTTATTAAAGCTAGGAGAGCCTATAGAGAGTTCGTGTTTGCCTCGGCTGCGGTGAGGCACGAACCGAGGAAACTGATCTCCTCTCGTATTTGGGGTAAAGACCTCCTTCCAAATGAAGTGGTTAAAGAGGTAGTAGACAAGGCCGCCACAGAGAATACGAACCTTCTCAAAAAGTGGGGCTTAGATCTCAAGAGAAAGTCTTCTCCGGATGAGGGTCCCCAACCCAAGAGGAAGACAAAAAGGCCTAGGCCATCCTCTCGGCCGGCTAAACCCTACCGACAGCAAGAACAACAACTTCCTGTGACCGCAGTGCCTCAGATAGTGGCACAACCTCCAACCACGTACCAGCTGGTACCTCAACAAATGGCGACACAGTCGCCTGTTTTTAACCCAGCCTTCGAAAGGCAGACTTCTTCCTTTCGTTCGAGAGCTAGAGGAACAACCAGAGGTTCTTCTAGACGCCCTTCAAGAGGAAGGGGATACAGGGGAGGACGCGGTCAAGGACGCAAGGCCTCAGGTCCACAACAGCAGAAGTAACATGCTTCCAGTAGGAGGGAGGCTACAGCTATTTAGGGATCGCTGGACCTTCGATCCCTGGGCCCACAGCCTAATTAAAAATGGACTAGGTTGGAGCTGAAGTAGTCCTCCACCTCAATTTCCTCAATTCTTCCAACACTCATCCCCCGTTCTGGAAGAATATGTCCGAGAACTCTTAGACAAAAGAGTAATCTGGAAAGTTAAGTCCATAAAATTCCAAGGAAGGCTGTTTTGTGTACCAAAGAAGGACTCAGAAAAACTCAGAGTCATTCTAGACTTGTCGCCACTCAACAGTTCATAGTGAACTACAAGTTCAGAATGCTCACGCTTAAGCACATAAGGACCCTACTGCCCAGAAGGGCATATACTGTCTCTATAGACTTGTCTGACGCTTATTGGCACGTTCCAATTAATCGTCACCTCTCCTCTTACCTAGGCTTCAAGTTCCTAGAAAACTTTACGACTTCAGAGCCTTGCCTTTCGGGCTAAACATAGCCCCAAGGGTTTTCCCGAAGCTCGCGAACGCAGCTGTCCATCAGTTATGCCCAAAGGGGGTCCAAGTAGTAGCCTACTTGGACGACTGGCTGGTGTGGGCAGCATCCAGGACAGAATACATGCAAGCTTCTAAGATAGTGATCCAGTTCCTGGAACATCTGGGATTCAAGATCAACATCAAAAAGTCTCGATTTTCTCTAGCTCAAAAATTTCAGTGGTTGGGAAACCACTGGAATTTTGAGTCACATCGGCTTTACATTCCTGTTAAGAAGAGGAAAGAAATAGCAGGATCTGTCAAGACTATTGAAATCCAAACGGATATCAAGACGCAAACAGGAGAGAGTGCTGGGCTCTCTACAGTTCGCTTCAATAACAAATCCAGTGCTAAGACCACAGCTTAAGGATGCAATAGGAGTCTGGAGAAAATACGCATCAAACGCGCGAAGAGATCTAATAAGACCACTACCGACTTGACTGCGAACGCTTCTCAAGCCGTGGTCCAATGCCAAGCAATTGAAGAAATCAATACTTCTTCAACCTCCTTCCCCGTCAGTAACTATCTACACAGACGCTTCAAAGGAAGACTGGGGAGGCCACTCTCATCAGATGAGAGTCCAAGGAGCTTGGTCCAATCTTTTCAAGTCATTTCACATCAAGTTTCTAGAAGCCATGGCAGTACTTCTGACACTGAAGAAAGTTTCTCCTCGCCACTCGACCCACATAAGACTGGTTCTAGACAGCGAGGTGGTAGTGAGATGCCTGAATCAACAAGGGTCGAGGTCACCTCAAATCAGCTAAGTGATGTTGGCCATATTTCGTTTGGCGGAAAGGAAGAAATGGCACCTGTCAGCAGTTCACATTCAAGGGTTCCGCAATGTGACAGTGGATGCTCTATCCAGGTTTACGCCTATAGAGTCAGAATGGTCCCTCGACGCAGGATCGTTCTCCTTCATCTCAATTCAAGTCCTAGAGCTGCAGATAGACCTCTTTGCGACGAAAGACAACAAGAAAATAGATCGTTACGTGTCCCCCTACGAGGATCCGTTAGCGGAGGCAATGGACGCTATGTCCCTGGATTGGAACATGGTCCAGTATCTATCTGTTCCCTCCGCACAACCTCCTTTTGAAGGTCCTCGATAAGCTGAGATCCTTCAAAGGGAAAGAAGCAATAGTGGCCCACAAGTGGCCAAATAGCGTGTGGTTCCCTCTGGCATTGGAACTACGACCAAAATTCGTACAGCTACCGGATCCATCCCTGTCTCAGCGAGTACAGAAGTCGACTGTCTTCGCTCCATCACAGAAAACACGGAACCTACATCTCATGATTTTCTCTCCTTAACGATGAGAAAAAGATTTGGTGTTAAAAAGTCAGTTTAGACTTTTGGAGGAAACCAGAAGACATTATGAGGCTTCAGGGAAGAAATAGCTATCCTTTGTCAAGGCGAAGAAACCAAAAGAAATCCCGACAGATTCCTATTTATCATTCTTCATTCACCTTCAAGAGAAAGGTTTGGCAGCCAACACAATTCTATTTTTCAAGCCTGCTTTGAAAAGTCAGATACCGTATGCCTTACAGGTCGACCTTTCTAACGACGTTCTTTGTAAGCGTTCAGCGCTTACAAAGACCCTTTGCATGGTCATTATATATGATTCCTCATTGTGTATAAATAATGAACAATAAGGAATGTGCTGAGAAGATTGTGACTTTATGTCATATTTCTGTTTGTACTCGCTTTGGGGGCCAGAGTTAGAGAAATAGTGGCTCTCTCTAGAGAGTAAGGCCACATCCAGTTCTTGGAGGGAGAACTGAATCTATTTCCAGACCCAACGTTTCTTACCAGGATCAAGCTACCCACTAACAGGCTGGGTCCCTAGAGAAACTGCCCTCTGAAGGAAGATGCATCTCTATGTCCAGTGGAGTGCCTAAAGGTCTATCTTCATAGAACTTCAGACTTTATGGGAGGACAGCTGTTCAGAAGAGAAGCCCTGTGTTCAAAGTTATCTATAACTAAGGGCGAAAATCACCCGTGTTATTCGCAGAACGGATCCAGACAGTACACCCGTTACTCATGATCCGAGGAAAGTTGCCTCTTCCATAAAAATTTCTTTAATTATATGGACTTTGAACATCCTTGTTTGCACACTGGCTGGTAGTCATCCAAGGCGTTCTTTATGCACTATGCGAAGCAAGTGGAACAACTTAAGAGATCTGTGGTAGCAGCTGGTAGAATTCTTTAACCTTCTGTTTTAAGTCTGCGAGGAACAGTGTAATTAATTTGGGACGAATAATTAAGGGGGTGCATGTGTAGTCACTGTATGTTACTACATGCTGAGCAATAGGCCACGAAAGTGTCCTTACGAACTGTTTCATTGACGTCGGTAAACTATAGCATAATACGGACACTTGTGCCAAGCGTTTTTTACGCTAGTGTATATAAACAGTATACAGACTATATCATTATTACTAATAATTCAATTGAAGTGGAAAATCTGTTTCCTAGTAGATGAAACAATATTTTCTGTTGACTGTTTTTCTTTATGCTTTAACGCATATCATCCACATTTTATAAATTTTATAAATGTTGATCTGATATGTACGTTTATTAAATTTTAATAAACTAGTTCATAGTGAACCCTGCATCTTATTCGGCCACACTCATTTTATTAGAAATGTACTGAGCATTAAGATTAAAATATGGATCTTTTTATCATGGTATGTCTTTCAAGACTGTTTCCTAATTCAAGCAAAAGTCCACTCACTCTAACCCTTCCTTATAAGGGTTGACGTAGTACCCTAACGGGATAGTGGCAAAGAGGGAAAAATTTTTCCTATGCGGATATAACCATTAT
>NC_090735.1:154495360-154497860 GCF_036898095.1 Palaemon carinicauda | reverse complement strand
TCTGTATATAAATGTGTATTAGCATGCAATCAACTATTTCTCGTCATTATATAAGGATCTCTGAATTATGAAAATTTTCACATTTTAATTTTTAATTTCTACAATTTTTAATTTCGTTAGAACATAATCTCAACATGATTAATCATGAATAAAAGGAATTGCAAACTTATGCAAATCCGTAATCACTTGCTTGAGACATTATTTTGTCGAGGCAGTTCTTTAGGGAATAAGAGATGAAGAAAAAAATCGTTTATCAAACCAAAGGCTTACGTCTGAAATATTACAGAAACCGATGAAATATGATGAATCCTATGGGAAACAAATTGACGCCACTGAGGCTATCGCCTTCAATGAAAATTGCTTAAAAGGGATACTGTCCCAAATGTATATATATATATATATATATATATATATATATATATATATATATATATATATATATATAATATATATATATATATATATATATACATATGGGTGTTTTTTATGGATTGCGTATACATTTATTAAGTTGTATAATTTTGCTCGCATTCGGTAATTTGAATTATTCATACAAATTTCCAACATCTTAAATAAGACTTATTTCGGTACTTACCCTCTAGTTCATTGTAAAAATAAATTGTCTTTAATTAATATTCCTAAGCTACTCTATTTTTTTTATTATCAATGATGCAATAGAATCCAATAATATTACTTATTTTGCAGAATAATCAGGAAGAAAAATAATTGAAATCTTAAACGGTCGTTGACTCCTTACAAAAAGTGGGTGGTCACATCAATATATATGGTATCTAGTTAATTCTTAACTTTTCGGAATAGTTAAAGAAAGAATTTATGAAAGGGGCTCCTTCACATATAAGGTGCTATTACGTAAGACTTCTCACGGTGTGTTTATGACTGTTATACTACATTTCCTTGATTGTTATCGTTCTTCACTGAATTATTACTTGTCCTTTTTTTTTACCCTTTATTTCTTTTTTTATAATATTTTCTGTTTTGCTTTATTATTAATAACAACACGTTTTAATTGACTCATTATATTTTAATTCTTCCAGGCATATTTTCTCCCCTATGATATAATTTATTAAATGAAGCAGCTGGGAACACTAATGAAGGAAATTGCATCCATTTATAATTTAGATTCGGAAATCAGGTCTGGGTGAATTAATCTTGCCGCCTTCAGACATGACAAATTAATTTCAATTCCCAATGTAGGTTTCGTAATTGGCAAAATCTGATTGAAATTCGGCATGGAACTAAGTGCCTTTTAAAATTTAGGTAACTTATTTAGATGAAGAATATGTTCTCTAGTTTACTCACTATTAGATATAATTCATTTTTTATATCTTTCACTTGAAAGATTGGAAAATTAATCTTTTATTATTTTACAAAATTAATGGATAGCAGAGCCAGCTCTCTTCGATACAAATAACGTTCCAGTGTTATGTCCTCTTTTCAGAAGAGAAGTACAGTAATAAAGATTGGTAGGCATTGCAGATTAAGAGGTAATGGTCGTAAAGTCTTCTTCTTATGAAGACGGCTTGTGTAATACTTTATTATTTTTATTATTATTATTATTATTATTATTATTATTATTATTATTATTATTATTATTATTATTATTAGTTAAACTACAATCCTAGCTGAAAAAGTAGGATGCTATCAACCCAGCAGGGAAAAATAGCCTAGGGAAGAAAGGAAAGAGGGAAATAAATAAACTATATGACAAGTAATGAATAATTAATATAAAACCTTTTAAGATCAGTAGCAACGTTGGAATAGATCCGTCATATATAAACGATGAAGAGAGACTTTTGTCAGCCACTTTAACATAAAAAAAGAAACATTCACGGCAAATTTGAGCTTGTGAACTTTCATAGATTAAACTACCTGATTAGAAAGCTCATTTCACAATCTTGGCATAGCTGGATTAAAACTTCTAGAATGCAATGTATTATTGACCCTTCCGATGGAGTAGGCATGACTGTTATAATTAACTCCATACCTGGTATTACGTGTAAGATTGTACTGTTTGGGAAGACCTGAACGCAAAAGATGGTCAGAATTATAAAAAAAGTAACTAAACGGCGGTGCCAGAGATTAATATCTAGACCAATATTGAAAAAAAAAATATAGGACGAAAGATCTTGTACAACAAATTAAAATGTAATTCAGCAACTGAAGACCAGATAGGAGAACAGTGCTTAAAACAAAGCAAAAGAACTGAATTAAAACGCTTATTCAGACATAGATTGATTACCTAAATTCCTAAAAGGCCTTCTCAATGGGTTATTTTTTTTTTCATTTTTCCCAATTGAAGAAGAAACAAGTCAAATATTTCTTAAAAAGTGAATTTTCTATCAGAAATCACCCCTGACTTTTTTAAATACTTTTATGGAGTTAAAAAAAATCATTAATGCAGAGATCTGGATTTTCAGGATTCACAGTCTTCGACCTATTCATAATCATATTTTGAGTTTTTTTAGGGTTCATCTTCAAC
>NC_090735.1:154487860-154490360 GCF_036898095.1 Palaemon carinicauda | reverse complement strand
GATCTATAGAAAGATTAATAAAGTAAATAAAACCAAGAGACAGAAAAGGAAAAACATCGATACGAGAGCAAACTAAAGTTAAGGATATTCTAACAACATATAAGAATAAGAATTGGACGTGGGCTGGACATATGATGAGAATCGTTGATAATATGTGAAAATTACGAATAACAGAATGGGTTCTTAGCGATATCAGAAAAAAGTGTGTGTGTGTGTGTTGGGGGGGGGGGGGTGTTTGGAGGGGGGGGGGTTGGAAGGTAGAGAAGCCGATTGATTGACGAGCTAAGAAAATTTGCTGGTATAAAGTTTAATACTTAGGCTATGAACATACACGAATGAAAGACATACGTGTATTTGTATGAGGGTTATAAATATATTCTCTTACATATCATCTATGTATATGCATATGTATATATATATATATATATATATATATATATATATATATATATATATATATATATATATATATATATATATTTATATATATATATATATATATATATACATATATATATATATATATATATATATATTTATATATATATATATATATATATAAATGTATATATATATATATATATATATATATATATATATATATATATATATACATTTATATGTATATATATATATATATATATATATATATATATATATATATATATATATATATATATATTTAGGTTTAGCAGCATTATCTGGCTAAGTTTCTAGATCCATTTGCAAAGATCTCGAAGGATTAATTTTTCAAGTATATAAGCTGATGATCCAACGTAATTCCCACCTGACCTGACGCTATCTATTCTTTCGTTGTTTTTTCGCACTTAATCAACTAAGCGAGAACCTGATGTGATTAATCAGTGAATAAGATTAAAGTGTTTATTATATATGAATATCTCTTTGTGAAGATAAATACTAAAAGGAGGATTTCTTATTTTCTATTTCTTATTTTCACTACATCTGCCTTAAATTATCCTCCAGTTATTTTGTATAATTTCGTTGAATAATAAAAATCTAACAAAACGTATCTAAATAACGTAATATATATTTTGGAAAAGGATTTAACATGAAAAGTAGTTCTGAAATATAGATTGTATGGTAAAATCTATGTTGAGATTGAGGATTTTGTTTATAATGCTTATAAAAATACAGTAAAACATTTACTTACTGATTCATTCATCTGTGTAACGAGATTTAAGATAGATGATTAAATAGATATAAAAAAAGGATTCTTTACTTCGACCTAGAAGTGTACCCTATTAATAAATAATTATTTGATATCTTTAACAAATCTCAAAAGAGATATTAGGATAATAAGAGCTTAGCAAATTCTGTTCATGAATAATAGTTTTAATTACAAAATATTTTGTAGGCGTGATATTTGATACAATAAAGTTTTCACCTTTCAGTGAAGTTGGAGAGGATAACGTGATATAAGAAGTTTTCCAGGCAAATGTAAGAAATCGTTTGCTATCTCTGTCGAAGGATTTGGAAAAGATTAGTTTTTTTGAAGCTGTAAACATGTATTTCTTGGTTGTTTGTCATTGATAAAAAAAAAAAAAAAAAAAAAAAAAAAATTAGCAGATCAGCATAAATGGGGTTTAAACGTATCAGGCTTAACATTTTCATGTTTTATATTTCAGTTTTATACTTACATATCGACACACACGGAAATGTAAACTCATGAACACACACGTACATCTATATATTTAGATATGTATCTTTCTGTCTATCTATATATATGTATACATGAATATTTAAATATATATATATATATATATATATATATATATATATATATATATATATATATATATATGCATATTTACACGCACACAAACACACACACAGACACACACACTTATATATATACTATATATATATATATAATATATATATATATATATATATATATATATATATATATATATATATTATCTATCTATCTATCTATCTATCTATCTATCTATCTATAATATATATATATATATATATATATATATATATATATATATATATATATATATATATATACATATATATATATCCTAATCCTTGTATGCAAAATATGTTTTATATAGTAAGTTTACTGAACTTTTTAAAAGTACTTTGTGTGTCATAAATTGGAGACGTGACGTGTCCCTAGAATCATAAGGTGATGTGTTTGACACTATATTTCCATTCAGCATCTTGATTAAAGTCAAGTGACTATAGAATGGTAAGAAGTAAAACTTTTTTAGCTCTAAGGAAAGAAAGAGAAAAAATTAATTTCAAGGAATCAAATAAACACATTTGTAATGAAAATTTGCGTTAATTACTTTTAGGCTAAATCATATTTATCAAAATATAACCTACTAATTGTTGTTTATAGGGTGATATCAGAAATATCTAATTAATGAATTAATAGTATTTCTTTCCATGATTAGTTCCCCTATAGCATTATTTTTAAAAATCTATTTTCACCGGAATGAAGTTGTTTCTTTTCGTATAAGAAATG
>NC_090735.1:154475459-154487360 GCF_036898095.1 Palaemon carinicauda | reverse complement strand
GGATGGACATGTTTCAAGTTCTTTTCAAGAGAGAGAGAGAGAGAGAGAGAGAGAGAGAGAGAGAGAGAGAGAGAGAGTATTCCTTGCTCACATAAATATCATTCATATTTTTTTTATTTCAAACGCAATAAAGAAAAGGAATATCATCGAAATCCACCTTATTATTGATAAATACAAGGTTCAAGGATTAAAGGTCGCTCATGAATGGCAGAGGCAAGGGAGAGTGATATTGCCCTATCAAGCAGAACAACGTCCTAGAGACTGACCATATATGCAAATGATCAGCGCTCAAGCACCCTTTCCACCCAAGCTAGGACCAAGTAGGGCCAGGCAATGGCTGCTGATGATTAAGCAGATAAAACTACAGGCTTGGATTATGGGTTACTGAAGATGAATTTACGACAATAGAAAAAGATTTATTGATTTCAAAAAAAAGGTCGTGTAAAAGAAAAAGGAATTGATAAAAAAAAATTTAATATTTGTAGACATTTTTCATTTATCAATATTAGATAATCTAAAGAAAATTATATGCATCAATACTGAATGATTATCTTTTTTTTTAATCGATATTATTTTTTATATCTCAAGTTAAAGCAAAATAACGTATATGAGGATGACAAATAGGATTAGATATTCAGTATATTCTAAATATCTGATTGTGCATCGGAATAAAAAAGAACAACGTTTGGGCAAGGGACTTACTATGAGATTCAGGGCCTCTGTAACACGGTTTTTTCGCAATAATTTTTTATCTATGAATTTCATAAATATAACGCTTCTTCAGAATGCATATTATATCTACACATAAATTTTGACTATATTCTGCATTACGCAGGTTTAATAGATTTGGTACTTATAATGTAAAAGTGACGTTTTTTGAAGACGGGCCAACTTACTCAGAGAAAAGGTTTCGAACGCACTCGTTACGTAACTTATGACGGCATTTCTTCCCTCTTTCTCAATCGATGATTGGCTATACGTAACGAAGGCTATACCTCTGCTAACAATGACACAAAAGTTTAAATAAAAGCAATGCAGTACACCTTTATGAACTCTGAAACCTCTCCACTGATAATTGTCATAATGAACAAACCAACAACATGTGTTAATAAATACAAAAACACTTCGATTATTAGTCTAACTCACAAAATAAGTTTCCCAAGAAATTACAGTCTACTTTATAGGTCACAATCAGATTGACAAGGTGTAGGGAATAGTTGGTAATTTTCAAAAACGTGGTAGACAAGCTTGATTTGATAACTGCTATATCCAATGACAAGCAATTTTTATTTATTGTCTATCTACTTACATATTTACTGTAAAAAAAAAAATAGCCAGTATCGTATTTTGACTTTAAACCTTCACCAATAATTATCGTCAGAATGATGACTTCATGAGGCTCCACCCACTTTGGCCTCGATATAATTCAAGATAACACTGAAGGCTATCATGGGCATTGTTGGATCAGAAAATTTGAATTCTGGCTATAAAAACTCATTTCTCGAGTAGATGTAAGAAGTGCTAAATGATACTCAAGGATCCCAGCAGTTGGCCTAAACGTTTAATTCATGTATACTACTGTTGCGGCACTACTGCTACCGTAGTATTAATACGCTAGCACAGATACCCCACCCACATCTATGTATCGTTCCGCCATTCATAAAGTCTGTCATGTTTTTTCACTGCGCAATAAGCCATGGCCTCCTCAGAAATTAAGTTTAACATTAGATGATAGGTTATTTCATTAAGCTGACAAATTATGGCAATTGAGTATGTTATTACCGATGTTGAAGCTAAAGATGAGGTATGGTATCATTCCTTCATTGCATTATCATCTATACTACTATTCGTTTTGCTACATGTAGTAATTATTTTAAAGGATAAATGAATTATGTTCACTTTACTTCTATAAATTTCCATTAGATGTACAAATAAAACTCCTAAAACTATTCATGATTTATTTACAAAATGCAGTCATGCCCAAAACATAGCCAACACGGTCGTACGGCCTAAGAAGAAGAAAAAAAAATATTTTGGATGATCCGTTGGCCTGATGGAGTTTAGCACAAAATTCTCATTTTAACAAAAATAGTTATATCAAGACTGTTTACATACAATCTCTCTCTTTCTCTCTCTCTTGGTGGCATAGTGAATAGTTAATTGAAATGTTCAAAAGCCTGAATGACATTACAAATATTATAATCATGTTACGCTAAATACAAATCAGACCATAAACATTGGATTTAAACTAGAAACTGAATAATTACATATTCAGGCTATAGTAAATATGGCCACGGCCTTTCTCTTGACTGTATGAAGTTGTAAGACAAATGCAGTTTTGCAGCCACGGGGACAATTCCAAATCCTGTTAGCCATTCTGACTGTTATGGGTTTCAGAGCCGATGGAAGAAGGTGAATGGGTGTCTGGTGGATGGGCGGGGCAAAATTTTGTCAAAAGGTGTTTACATTGCTTACGTAATTAATGTTTTCAACTTTTGGCTCGTTATCACTGGCCATGGCGTCGGCTAGATCATTTTTATTCTATGAAAATTAAAACTATCGGGTTTAGGTTATTGATAATGCTGACAAAATTTGTGTGTGGTTGTAAAATATACATATGTCAAATTTCAGCAACATCCGATGCATTGATAAGGAGCAAAGTCCAAAAAACCGTGTTACAGAGGCTCTGAATCTCATAGTAATAGATAATAAGTATGTATTTTTGCATTTTTACTACATCTCTCTCTCTCTCTCTCTCTCTCTCTCTCTCTCTCTCTCTCTCTCGTATGTACAACATATAAGACACCTGGCATTTATTTGGCCGTTATAGATTTCTGGTTTAGCGTGTATATATATATATATATATATATATTGTTTATGTATACATACACACACACACACACACACACACATATATATATATATATATATATTTATATATATATAAATATATATATATATATATATACTGTTTATGTATACATACACACATATACATATATATATATATATATATATAAATATATATATATATATATATGTATATGTATATATTTATATATATATATATATATGTGTGTGTGTGTGTGTGTATATATGAAGATATATATATATATATATATATACATATATATATATATACATATATATATATATATATATATACATATATATATATATATATATATGTGTGTGTGTGCGTGTATATATATATATATATATAACGGATTTTGAGCAAGGAAAAAATCTATTTTTGGATGAGGTAACCATGTCGTCCTGATGGAAGTTCCTATTAGGTAGCTTTTTTAGGGTATTTTTTACTACAGTTATATTCTCAGATAATTTTACCTTAAGGTATCCAGAATTCTAACTCCTGGAGCGAATATCCCTAAATAATCTCACAGGGATATTGCATAATATCAAAGGACGTATTCTTGACACGCCACATAGCTATCTTCACCCCGAACAGTATTAACTCTTTGAGGGGGTACAGTGACAAGAATCTGAAACGAGAATGAAAAGAGAGCCGCTCATAAGGCATCTCTCCTATTCCGTTTCCAGTGTGTATCTGATGAAGGCGATAGTGCTCTCTTTATTCCTTGTAGCGATATACGAGGTGCTACAGATACTGTACTATAGGGAGGGGTCAGTAAGCCCTTTTATAATAAAAGGAAGGGTGGGTCCATCAGGACGACATGGCTACCTCACCCAAAAATAGATTTTTCGCTTCGCTCAAAATCCGTTTTTTGGGCTCAGGCCATGTCGTCCTGATTGAAGTTTACCAGAGCATTACTGTATCTGTGGATTCTCAATCGGTGCCATACTCTCAAGAATTTATTTTCCTGGTCCGTCTAGACCTAGCGACCTATGATGTTACCGTCATACATCATTTCATCTAAGCATGAAATATGTTAGTGCTTTCTGCCCCCTACAGGGAAGAGTCGTACTAGACTCTGGAAAAAGTCTCGAGGAGTACATAATAACTATGGATGACCAAATGACAATCTTGTATAATGCTCTCGCCCTATACAATATAAAGCAAAGTTTGTATAAGTCATTAATGTCGGTATGAATTTGTGACATATTCCCCAATGTGACTACTCTTATTAACTATTGGATAATGGTTGTATCCACATAGGAACAAATTTTGCCTCTTTGCCACTATCCCGTTAGTGTACTACGTCAACCCTTCCAAGGAAGGGTTAGAGTGATTGGACTTTTGCTTGAATCAGGGAACAGTCTTGAAAGACATACCATGATAAAAATATCCATATTTTAATCTTAATGCTCAGTACATTTCTAATAAAATGAATGTGGGCAAATAAGACGCCGGGTTCACTATGAACTAGTTTATTAAAATTTAATAAACGTACATATCAGATCAACATTTATAAAATTTATAAAATGTGGATGATATGCATTAAAGCATAAAGAAAAACAGTCAACAGAAAATACTGTTTACTCTACTAGGAAACAGATTTGACACTTCAATTGAATTATTAGTAATAATGATATGGTCTGTATACTGTTTATATACACTAGCTTAAAAAACGCTTGGCACAAGTGTCCGTATTATGCTATAGTTTACCGACGTCAATGGAACAGTTCGTAAGGACACTTTTGTGGCCTATTGCTCAGCATGTAGTAACATACAGGGACTACAAACGCACCCCCTTAATTAATCGTCCCAAATTAATTACACTGTTCCTCGCAGACTTAAAAACAGAAAGTTAAAGAATTCTACCTGCTGCCACCACAGATCTCTTAAGTTGCTCCACTTGCTTTGCATAGTGCATAAAGAACGCCTTGGATGACTACTAGCCAGTGTGCAAACAAGGATGTTAAAAGTCCATATAATTAAAGAAATTTTATGGAAGAGGCAACTTTCCTCGGATCATGACTAACGGGTGTACTGTCTGGATCCGTTTTACTAATAACACAGGTGAATTTCACCCTTAGTTATAGATAACTTTGAACCCAGGGTTTCTCTTCTGAACAGCTGTCCTCCCATAAAGTCTGAAGTTCTATGAGGATAGACCTTTAGGCACTCCAGTGGACATAGAGATGCATCTTCCTTCAGAGGGCAGATTCTCTAGGGACCCAACCTATTGGTGGGTAGCTTGTTCCTGGTAAGAAATATTGGTTCTGGAAATTGATTCAGTTCTCCCTCCAAGAACTGGAAGTGGCCTTACTCTCTAGAGAGAGCCACTATTTCACTAACTCTGGCCCCCAAAGCGAGTACAAACAGAAATATGACTTAAACTTCTCAGCACATTCCTCATTGTTCATTATTTATACACAATGAGGAATCATATCTAATGACCATGCAAAGGGTCTTTGGAAGTGCTGAAGGGCTAAGCCCAGCATGGCCCTTGTAGTTCATTAAGAACGTCGTTAGAAAGGTCGACCTGTAAGGCATACGGTATCTGACTTGTCAAGGCAGGCTTGAAAAATAGAAATTGTGTTGGCTGCCAAACCTTGCTCTTGAAGGTGAATGAAGAATGATAAATAGGAATCTGTCGGGATTTCTTTCGATTTCTTCGCCTTGACAAAGGATAGCTATTTCTTCCCTGAAGCCTCATAATGTCTTCTGTTTCCTCCAAAAGTCTAAACTGACTTTTTAACACCGAATCTTTTTCTCATCGTTAAGGAGAGAAAATCATGAGATGTAGGTTCCGTGTTTTCAGTGATGGAGCAAAGACAGTCGACTTCTGTACTCGCTAAGACAGGGATAGATCCGGTAGCGGTACGAATTTTAGTCGTAGTTCCAATGCCAGAGGGAACCACACGCTATTTGGCCACTTGTGGGCCACTATTGCTGCTTTCCCTTTGAAGGATCTCAGCTTATCAAGGACCTTCAAAAGGAGGTTGTGCGGAGGGAACAGATAGATACTGGACCATCTGTTTCAATCCAGGGACATAGCGTCCATTGCCTCCACTAACGGATCCTCGTAAGGGGACACGTAACGATCTATTTTCCTGTTTGTCTTTCGTCGCAAAGAGGTCTATCTGCAGCTCTGGGACTTGACTCGAGATGAAGGAGAACGATCCTGCGTCGAGGGACCATTCTGACTATTTAGGTGTAAACCTGGATAGAGCATCTGCTGTTACATTGCGAAACCCTTGAATGTGAACTGCTGACAGGTGCCATTTCTTCCTTTCCGTCAAACGGAATATGGCCAACATCACTTAGCTGATTTGAGGTGACCTCGACCCTTGTCAATTCAGGCATCTCACTACCACCTTGCTGTCTAGAACCAGTCTTATGTGGGTCGAGTGGCGAGGAGAAACTTTCTTCAGTGTTAGAAGGACTGCCATGGCTTCTAGAAACTTGATGTGAAATGACTTGAAAAGATTGGACCAAGCTCCTTGGACTCTCATCTGATGAGAGTGGCCTCCCCAGCCTTCCTTTGAAGCATCTGTGTAGGTAGTTACTGACGGGGAAGGAGGTTGAAGAAGTATTGATTTCTTCAATTGCTTGGCATTGGACCACTGCTTGAGAAGCATTCGCAGGCGAGTCGGTAGTGGTCTTATAGATCTCTTCGAGCGTTTGATACGTATTTTCTCCAGACTCCCGTTGCATCCTTAAGCTGTGGCCTTAGCACTGGATCTGTTATTGAAGGAAACTGTAGAGAGCTCAGCACTCTCTCCTGTTTGCGCCCTGATATCCGATTGGATTTCAATAGTCTCTTGACAGATCCTGCTATTTCTTTCCTCTTATTACCAGGAATGGAAAGCCGATGTGACTCCAAATTCCAGTGGATTCCCAACCACTGAAATTTTTGAGCTGGAGAAAGTCGAGACTTTTTGATGTTGATCTTGAATCCCAGATGTTCCAGGAACTGGATCACCATCTTAGAAGCTTGAATGTATTCTGTCCTGGATGCTGCCCACACCAGCCAGTCGTCCAAGTAGGCTACTACTTGGACCCCTTTTAGGCATAATTGATGGACGACTGCGTTCGCGAGATTCGGGAAAACCCTTGGGGCTATGTTTAGCCCGAAAGGCAAGGCTCTGAAGGCGTAAAGTTTTCTAGGAACTTGAAGCTTAGGTAGGAGGAGAGGTGACGATTATTTGTAACGTGCCAATAAGCGTTAGACAAGTCTATATAGGCAGTATATGCCCTTCTGGGCAGTAGTGTCCTTATGTGCTGAAGCGTGAGCATTCTGAACTTGTAGCTCACTATGAACTGTTGAGTGGCGACAAGTCTAGAATGACTCTGAGTTTTTCTGAGTCCTTCTTTGGAACACAAAACAGCCTTCCTTGGAATTTTATGGACTTAACTTTCCGGATTACTCTATTGTCTAAGAGTTCTCGGACATATTCTTCCAGAACGGGGATGAGTGTTGGAAGAATTGAGGAAATTGAGGTGGAGGACTGCTCCAGCTCCAACCTAGTCAATTTTTAATTAGGCTGTGGGCCCAGTGATGGAAGGTCAAGCAATCCCTAAATAGCTGTAGCCTCCCTCCAACTGGAAGCATCTTACTTCTGCTGTTGTGGGAATGAGGCCTTGCCTCCTTGACTGCATCCTCCCTTGTATCCCCTTTCTCTTGAAGGGAGTCTAGAAGAACCTCTGGCTGTTACTCTAGCTCTCGAACGAAAGGAAGAAGTCTGCCTTTCGAAGGCTGGGTTAAAAACTGCGACAGTGTCGCCATTTGTTGAGGTACCAGCTGGTACGTGGTTGGAGGCTGTGCCTCTATCTGAGGCACTGCGGTCACAGGAAGTTGTTGTTGTTGCTGTCGGTAGGGTTTAGCCGGCCGAGAGGATTGCCTAGGCCTTTTTGTCTTCCTCTTGGGTTGGGTACCCTCATCTGGAGAAGACTTTCTCTTGAGATCTAAGCCCCACTTTTTAAGAAGGTTCCTATTCTCTGTGGCGGCCTTGTCTACTACCTCTTTAATCACTTCATTGGGAAGGAGGTCTTTACCCCAAATACGAGAGGAGATCAGTTTCCTCGGTTCGTGCCTTACCGCAGCCGAGGCAAACACGAACTCTCTACAGGCTCTCCTAGCTTTAATAAAGCTATAGAGATCCTTCATAACTGTGGCCAGATGGGTTTTGGCCACAACCATGAACATGTCCTGGTTCTTGGGGTTACTTGCCATCGTTTCTAGTGTCGTTTGCAACGACATCGATGCCGCAAGTCTTTCCTTTGTCTCTTGCTCTCTACGCAAGAGAACCTCCGACAGTTTTGGAAGTGCCTCCCCAAACTGGCGTTCAGCAATATCAGCTTCCAGCTTCCCGACTGAGAAGGTAAGGTGTACGTCCTTCCAGTCTACTTGGTCCAAGGGCAAGGTCAGAGATAATGGCTTGCACTCCTCTAAGGAAGGGCATGGTTTCCCTAGCTCCACTGCCTTTAAGGCTGCCTTATAGCCCTTTTCCAAGAAGGGAAAGGCTCTGGTAGGAGAGGCCACAAAGGAGGGAAGCTTCTTACTCAAGGCGGGCACCTTTGAGTTAGTGAAGCCCCTCTCTTTCATCGAGCTCATTAGTAATTTCTGAGCTTTACTATGGTAAAAAACTATGACATCCTTCGCCTCCGTCTCCTCCTTTGAGGCTGGCTCCTTCCTAAGACGGACATAGCAGTCCTGATAAGAATCTTTGTGGGGCCAGAATTCCACTTCTTCTAGGGGAATTGCTCCCAACTTTTCTGAGATCACGATCTTCCCGGTTGTCATTGGCATGTGTTCAGCATACCTCCAAGGATTGGTATCTGAGCACAAAGGAAGATCCTTCCCGCTGAGCTGCTTCTGTGGCCCACGTAATGCTGCAAGTCTACATATCTCCAGTTTCATTGCAGCTTCCTTCTCATCATTCTTCTTTGGAATTTGTTGGATCATCTCAACAATGGAAGAAAGAGTCTTTCCAAATTCATCTGGGATAACAGACGATGTAGAAGGAACAGGTTCTGTGTTCGGAACTGATGTAACAGACACTTCGTCGATTTCCTGCTCTTCTACTTCTACTTAAAGAGCCTGGAACAGCTCCTCCTCCTGACCTCCTAGAAGGTCCTTCTCAAAAGAATCCGACACCTCCGATATCCTATCGTCCAATTGGATGTCTTGAAGGGCGGCCGAGACTTCAGAATCTACCGGATTCTGGGCAGTTGGTATCTCCACCTGAGGCTGGGGGATGATTGCATCAGCCGATGCTTTAGGGAAAAGGTAGGCGCTCATCCTCTCATTTGGAAGGTAGGGACCTGAGGGGTTTTTTCTGAAAACCCCTTACCCAGTGTCGTAACCTTTCCCCTGGCAGCATCCCTTGACTTCGTCGACTTAGGGTCGTCAAAAGCCTCGGTAATCGGGTTAGAACAAACTGTACAAACCTGAGGGTCCCAATAACGGAGATCACCTTTGGAGGCTGCGCATGCTGCGTGCCTCCTGCAATATTGATGTCCACAGAAGTTCTTACTGCAGACATTACAGAACACACTCCCGCACTTCGGATGGTCCTCCTGTAAAGAGAAGAAAAGTCCATGAGTATCAAGTGAACGCTTTTACTTATATTGATACATTTAGCTTATATAGAAAAGCTATAAAAGAAAGAAGGAAAGACGGATACTTGTATTTCCTGCCCAGCCAATTGCTGACACCTCCCGAGATATTAAAAATAAGGTTAATTCTATTCTAGAATACCTTATGTAATTTCCTAAACGGAAATTTAAGGTGTAGTTCACACCTTGGAATAAAGTTTTAATATACGGGATAGAAAGAATACAGAAAGAACTTACTTTCTTTATATTGTACGGTCTCAACAAAAGGCTGTACAAGATAAAATTAAGTATGATGAAGAACATTAGTGTTATCACAAGCTCTGTACAGTAGTTTCTTCTAATGCAGTGTGTACTACACTACAAATATAGCAACTACTGTACATCGCATGCTGTTGTGCCGGCTAGCATGCACCGGTACGTGCCGGCGTGCGCCTGCACGTGCCGGCCGGCATCTACCCCTGTATAGTTCAAAGATATACTATCTTTAACTAATAGGCGGCAGGCCACTGATTCGCGACTGTGTGCCGGCCGGTAATTATTGCCAACCGACGGCTAAAAACACCAATACCCGGCTACCGGCCGCTAATCGTAGTGGCCAGGAGATTCGGGCTGTGTTTCCACTGCCGGCCGGCAAGGGTAATAATACCCATGCCGGCCGACAGTAGCCAAGAACCAGTGAACTTCTACCTGCCCGGCTGTCGGCTGTTAAGCCGGTAGCCTGGTTAGGGGTGCAACACAATACTCAGAGAAACAGTATGGTTGTAAGGTTATAAGGCGGCATGCCATACGACCTTTCATCCAGAAAGAGTGAACTTATGGAAGGGGAGAATGTAACATTCAGGCTTCCAAAGGAATCCATAGCCTGCCGGGCTCTACCGGCAGAGATGGAAGGGAGACCAAGAGAGGTCTGGGGTTCACTCTGAAAGATCAAAGGGTCTCTGCCGGCCGACAAGTAATGCCAGCTGGCAGAGAGCTGAGCCGGTCCTCCATCCTAACCTATGCTAGGTACGGAAGTAGGAAAATAAAAGAAAGAGAGGTGGGGAAGGGATAAGGGTCCTATAGACTTCGTTCTAGCAAGAGACACACTCAGAAGTTAGGGAAGCTTATCCTAAGCAAGAGTTGTCTATTAAGGAGTAAGACTGGCAATGCTTGCTATCCTCCTCCCAACCAGAACAAAGTTAGGTGAAGTTATTTCACCGGGCAACAGAGAAAACTTATTCTCCAGCCCGAGAAAAACAACACAGGACAGTCTGCTAGGCCACTAGAGGAAGGAATCATCTCTTACAGAATCCTTCCGACGTGGACTAGGGAAGCAAAGCTTCCTGTGTCCGCCCCTAACCTAGCAAAGGAGACTCATTCTCTATGCTAAGAAGAAGCAGACCACAGACTAGAAACTCTAATGTTCTGCCTCAACCCAAAAACCAGTCACTCTGGTTATAAGGACAGGACAGACATATCCTAGAATAGTTATACCTGGATTATTATACAGGTAGAACCACTAGGATTAAGCCAAAGGTTTTCAGAGGGAGAGAGGGATTGAACTTAGCCTCCGGAGGAGAAAAGCACAATCGGGGATCTGCGAAAGTATACTACTGTACCTAGAATACGAGACTAGGTAAGATGACAATCGATTACCTAATTCACCAAAACTCTCTGGTATACAATCTTGGAAAAAACATTTAACAATATCTTACATGCATAAAATATTTGCCTTCAGCTGCAATAATATAACACTTGGAAAAACTTTTATCATGCATGAAAGTACAGTGCCAGACGTCTAGGCTACGAAGCCTCGCTAAGGACAAGATCGGTACCTCGACCCGTGTCGAAATCACCAAGCTAAAAAACTGACGGTATAATATAAGCATTCCTAGAGGGGCTAAATAGCTAATTTATTGAAGCAAAACCAACTGGGAACGTCGCTCTAGCTAACTAAATGACTCATAAGAGTGAGAGATAGCATCCAGGATGACTCTGGTAGGCAACAGCTCTTGTTTAAGTTAATATCACTTTTGATTTAATTCAAAACGACAAGAGCTTACATTTATACATAGTAAAGATAATACTCAACTTTCCAGAGGCAGAAGAGGCCGGAGAAGTCATCAAAATGTTGAATAAAATCCAAAATAACGGAAGACCACAAGGGAAAACACCGAGTAATAGAGCTACTAGAAAAGGAATAAAGAGGGCATTACCGCCTTCATCAGATACACACTGGAAACGGAATAGGAGAGAAGCCTTATGAGCGGCTCTCTTTTCATTCTTGTTTCAAATTCTTGTCACTGTACCCCCTCGAAACGTTAATACTGTTTGGGGTGAACATGGCTATGTGAAGTGTTAAAAATACGTCCTCTGATATTATGCGATATCCCTGTGAGATTATTTAAAGATATTCGCTCCAGGAGTTAGAATTC